>NC_044036.1:126909112-127209112 GCF_901765095.1 Microcaecilia unicolor
AGCTGTGGTAAAAATGGCCCTGCGATAGAATCAGGGGATATTTTTCCTATGCGCCAGGGCCCTTTTTCCTGAAGCGGGTAAAAAGACCCTGAAAAAAATTGCCATGTGGTAAGATTACTCTTAATGCATTGCCATGTAGTGGGGAACACTTATCACCACCCACTGAGGTGGCAGTAAGGGCTTCCATGGTAACCCAGCAGTAGCCTGGCAGTGGAACGCTGCCCAATTACCGCCAGCTTAGCGCCATGGTAAAAAGTTTTTAAAAATATTTTTCATTGTGCTGGAAATGACATGCAATCAAGGCAGAACTACCGCCGGAATTCAAGTTGGGCCGGCAGTAGTTCTGGGTAGCCATGTGGCAACCTTTTAGTAAAAAGGCACCTAAAAGATTTGTGTGCAGATCTTTATAGAAAGTGCTTAGCAAGATACAACTGCAAATCCTAAATGGAGCCAATGAACTACAATAATTGGATGTTAGTACCCAATTATTGCTAGTTAATAGCTTGTTACTAAATTAAATTGTACATGCGACTTGGATGCACACTCAAATTTGGGCAGGTAATATAGGGCACCATAAAGAGAATCAGGGGGATAGTGTGTAAATTCAAGGGGACGTACACATGGGAAGAATAGACAGGACATGGGAAAGGCTCCCAGTTAAGCCTGTAACTTACAGACTAACTTCAGGAACCAGAATATTAGGCATGCTGATATTGAAGTTATGCTAGTATTCTATACTGTATAGGATATACTGACTGGGTGTGCCCTGAAGACTGGGTTGAAAACATCTGCTTTATAGAATGTGCTCCTATAAGGTTTACCTTAGCACTTATATAGAGACACAATTATAGTATTATGATCAAATGGCATGGGCATGGCATGTATCTGCCCAGCATTTACCACACAGAGCAAACACTTAGGTGTCAATACTCTGTCTCCAAGTAGGTGCCCTGAGGTCATGAGGTAGCTGTCTATTCTATAATAGAACCCAGATGACAATATTGAATGCCACCATAACCCAATATTGGCACATGATAGAATGCTAGCATAACCCAATATTGACATGTGGAGGAGCATTTTTGATATGACATCTAACTCTGTCACGTTTTCAAAGCTGGAACTAGGTTTGTGAACCCTTGGGCCACTGCCGAGGAGTGGCAGTGGCAGGCAAAACCACCCCACACCAGAGACTAGGCAGAACAGGACTAGAACCCCAGACTGGAGTTGCAGCAGAGGCAAACAGGCAGGACTTAAGCAGAGCAGGTACCCTTAAACTTCACCTGCACTTGACCACTTTTCACCAGGAGTTGAGCTCCTGGCTGCAGGTGGCCGGCGGGACTTACTGGGCAAGGCAGGACTGGATACCCACTAGGCTGAACCAGGACTGAGGGTCAGAGAGGAAAAGAACATACAGGGACAGCAGAGCAAGGAAGGAATAAGCTAAATGACAGGACTACAAGCTGCAAGCAGCCACTAAAACAGGGAACAAAACACTGATAAACAAGACACAGAACTGAAAGCTGCAGAACAGCCACTAAAGACACAAACAGACAAGGACTAGACACAAAACAGAAGAGTAAACCAAAGGACAAGCCGGGTCTGGGCAGGCAGCAGACAGAAGAGAAAACCAAGATACTAGCCGGGTCAGGGCAGGCAGCAGGCAGTAGAAAAAACCAGGAAACAAGCCGGGTCTGGCCAGACAGCAGAATCAGGCAAGAAACTAAAACAAGAAACTAGACTAGGCAGAAGTGCACAGAGCACCAACATACCAGGGACCTTAGACGATGCAAAGGCAAAGCAGAAAGGATTCAAAATGGCTAATAAGCCCAGCAGCAGCTGAGACTCATCTGCAGCAATCACCAGGCAACTAAGGGTGCTGTGCAGGTTCAAACAAAACAAGCAGGTCTGGCAGTCTAGAAGATCCAGACCGGACTGGGCTGAAATCTGGAATGGGTGACAGCACACAGACAATCTAATGCAGCCAGCACACAGAGACAAAACTAACTCACAAAGAACAGACAGAAGCCAGCTCAGAAGCTGACCACAGGAAATAAGGTGAGTCTGAGAGGGGGCACAGCCACAGACGTGACAAAATCTGACTTTGGACATTTTCCACAAAACGTCCAAAACTCCAGTAGTGAACATGGCCATTTTCAAAACATCTATCTTTTTATTTTGAAAATTGCCATTTCCTAGACTTTGTTGTGCTCAGTATGTCTATCTTTTTGGACATTTTAAAAAACATACACAAAACAAGCTATTGGGATGTATGGGGGAGGGGCAGCTTTTTTAGTAGACTGGCCACATAGACATCCCAGCAGAGCAGTGAGACACCTTAGGGGGTGCTGCAATGGACTTCACAAAACGGTCCCAGGTACATATCACACAATTACCCCCTTATATTACATGGGGAGCCCTCCAAATCCCACCAGAAACCTACTGTACCCATCTGTACACCAGTACAATAGTTCTTATGCCTGCAGGCTTCACCTATATGTAGGAACAGTATGTTTTTTGTGTGTTGTAGAGAGCTCACAATTTCCACCACAAGTGTAATAGAGTGGGATATGGGCCTGGGTTCCCTTCTCTACAGTGAACTCCACTGACCACTAGGCTGCTCAAGAAACTTGCTTGCTACTCTAATAGGATTGACCATAACATCTGATACTAATATAGATCCTGGTATATTCTGTTTCTTTCACCACTTTCGGCGGTGGAAGGGGGTCAGTGACCACTGAATGAGTAAGAAGGGTTGTGCCTTAATCCCTCTAATGGTCATCTGGTCATTTAAGGCACATTTTCTGATTTAGTCGTAATAAAAAAGTAGGAAAGGTAGGCTCTTCTAAAAACCGGAGGAGACGTCTATAAAGAAACAATTCTTTATTGCAAACAAAGTGACAACGACTCAACACAGCTATGTTAAGGGGAAGACAACATGGCAATACCACACTAATAATATTTATGTACAAAAAAACTCCAGAAACATGTGCATGATGAGGCCAATATTCAAAGCAATTTAAGTGGGTAGGAGTCTCTCTTACCCACTTAAACCACTTCTCATCCCCTAAGTGAGGATATTCAGCTGCACTTAACTGTAGAGTGACACTGAATATCCCCACAGACTGCACAACTAAGAAGGGGGTAGGTCAGGGCAGCGCTGGAGGTGGCATTGAAGAGGAGCCTGCACTCACCTACACTGTACTCACATGTAGGTGCTCCCCCTTCAACCCTTAGGGCCATGGTAGTGGTGTATAGTTGTGGGGAGTGGGTTTTGGAGGGCTCAGCACCCAAGGTAAGGGAGCTATGCACCTGGGATCAATTTCTGAAGTCCACTGCAGTACCCCCTAGGGTGCCCGGTTGGTGTCCTGGCATGTCAGGGGGACCAGTGCATTACGAATGCTGGCTCCTCCCATGACCAAAGGGCTTGGATTTGGTCATTTTTTAGATGGGCGTCCTCGGTTTCTATTATGGCCGAAAACCGGGGACGACCACCTGTAAGGTCGACCATCTTTAAGGTCGACCTAAATGTTGAGATTTGGGCGTCCCCGACTGTATTATCGAAACGAAAGATGGACGCCCATCTTGTTTCAATAGTTCGGGTTTCCCTGCCCCTTCACCGGGCCATCCTGTGAGGACACCCTCATGAAAACTGGGGTGCCCCGTTTGATTATGCCCTTCTTTATCACACAATATCAACTGGCTCACCTTTATCTACATGTTTGTTCACCCCTTCAAAGACATGTAGTAGATTGGTGAGACAAGATTTCCCTTCACTAAATCTATGTTGAATTTGTCTCATTAATCCATGCATTTGAATATGCTCTGTAATTTTGTTCTTTATAATAGTCTCTACCATTTTGCCGGCACCAACATCAGACTCACCAGTCTATAATTTCCTGGATCTCTTCAGGAACCTTTTTTAAAAATCGGCATTACATTGGCCACCCTCCAATCTTCTGGTACCACGCTTAAATTTAAGGATAAATTACATATTATTAACAATAGCTCCGCAAGTTCATTTTTCAGTTCTATCAGTACTCTGGGATGAATACCACCCGGTCCAGGAGATTTGCTACTCTTCAATTTGTAGAACTGCCCCATTACATCCTCCAGGTTTATAGAGAATTCATTCAATTTCTCCGACTCGTCATCTTCGAATACCATTTCTGGTACCGGTATCCCACCCAAATCTTCCTCGGTGAACAATGAAGCAAAGAATTCATTTAATCTCTCCATTACAGCTTTGTCTTCACTGATCACCCCTATTACTCCTGGGTCATCTAGCGGTCCAACCGATTCTTTTGCCGGCTTCCTGATTTTAATATACCTAAAAAAAATTTACTATATGTTTTTGCCTCCAACGCAATCTTTTTTTCAAAGTCCTTCTTAGCCTTCCTTATCAGTGCTTTGCATTTGACTTGAAATTCCTTATGCTGTTTCTTATTATTTTCAGTCGGTTCCTTCTTCCATTTTCTGAAAGATTTCTTTTAGCTCTATAGTTTCCTTTCACCTCACTTTTTAACCATGTCAGCTGTCGTTGGTCTTCCGTCCTCCTTTTTTAATGCGCAGAATATATTTGGCCTGGGCTTCCAGGATGGTGTTTTTGAACAGCATCCACTCCTGATGTAAATTTTTGACCCTCTCAGCCGCTCCTCTTAGTTTTTTTTCACCATTCTTCTCATTAAACATGATTTAGGTTGAAACATGGGAGCATTTAAAATCTTTTTTTTTCTGTGCCTAGAACAAAAGAGAAAGAGGGTTTGTTGGAACTACTCCTTTTGTTTTGTGGAATGCAGTGGTATATTACTTTCCTCGTTCCCTCTCGACCCCATGATGCCTGATTCACTTCTACTTCATCTGACCTCAAACACAATCTTGTATTTGTTATCAACCGAAATGGCAAACGCCTTTATGGTACTTTGTAAGCCACATTGAGCCTGCAATATAGGTGGGAAAATGTGGGATATAAATGTAACAAATAAATACATTTGATCATAGTCTCCTTTTTAAAAGTTAAATGCTAACATATTGATTTCCTATGTATACTTACTTCAAAGCTAATATGAATACGATCATATTATGATCACTGTTATCAAGCGGCCCCAGTACCATTACCTCCCGCACAGATCATGCGCTCCACTACAGACTAGGTCAAGAATTTTCCTTCTCTTGTTGGCTCCGTACCAGCTTCTCCATAAAGCAGTCATTGATTTTGTCAAGGAATTTTACCTCCCTAGCATGCCCGATGTTACATTTACCCAGTCAATATCGAGGTAATTGAAATCCCCCATTATCATTGTGTTGCCCAGTTTGTTTACGTCCCTAATTTCCTTTAACATTTCTGCATCCGTCTGTTCATCCTGGCCAGGCGGACAATAGTACACTCCTATCACTTTTCCCCTTTACACATGGAATTTCAATCCATAAGGATTGCAAGATGTGTTTTGTTTCCTGCAGAATTTTCAATCTAGTTGAGTGAAGGCTCTCCTTAATATACAATGCTACCCCTCCACCAATTCGATCCACCCTATCACTACGATATAATTTGTACCCCCGTATGACAGTGTCCCACTGGTTATGCTCCTTTCAACAGGTCTCAGAGATGCCTATTATATCTAATTTTTCATTTAGTGCAATATATTCTAACTTATTTCTTAGGCTTCTGACATTCGCATATAGACATTTCAAACTATGTTTGTTGTTCCTATTTACATCATGCTCAGTACTTGACAGTATTAATTTGCAATCTTTTGTCTGATTTTTATTTAAGGACACCTGATCTACTATGGTCTCTTTTGAAACCTCACTATCAGGATACCCTACCTTCCCTGTTTGGTGATATCTTTGAAAGATACCTTATCCCGAACCATGCGCTTTTGAGCGATTGTCGGCCTTTCCCCAGTTTCTAGTTTAAAAGCTGCTCTATCTCCTTTTTAAATGTCAATGCCAGCAGCCTGGTCCCACCCTGCTTAAGGTGGAGCCCATCCTTTCGGAATAGGCTCCCCCTTCCCCAGGATGTTTTTTTTTTTTTGTTACATTTGTACCCCGCGCTTTCCCACTCATGGCAGGCTCAATGCGGCTTACATGGGGCAATGGAGGGTTAAGTGACTTGTCCAGAGTCACAAGGAGCTGCCTGTGCCTGAAGTGGGAATCAAACTCAGTTCCGCAGTTCCCCAGGACCAAAGTCCACCACCCTAACCACTAGGCCACTCCTCCACCGTTGCCCAGTTCCTAACAAATCTAAAACCTTCCTCTATGTATCATCATCTCATCCAGGCATTGAGACTCCGGAGCTCTGCCTGTCTCTTGGGCCCTGCACGTGAAATGGGTAGCACTTCAGAAAACGCTACCCTAGAGGTTCTGGATTTGAGCTTTCTACCTAAGAGCCTAAATTTGGTTTCCAGAACTGTAGTTGTATTTTTGCAGGGAGAACGATTACCTATCTTGTCTATAAATGGCATTCTTTTCTACTTTCCTTGGAATTTTATGATTGTACACCACTTTGGCCTGTGCAGTAGTTTAAGCACTATGTCAAGAATTTTAATAACATAAACATAATATTCACCGGGAACTTATCAATAAATTCTGACAGGGGCTGCTGTATCAACATCCTGCCTGAGGAGGAAGCCTGTGTCTGGACCACACTGTCCATCTGAAGAACACTGCTATCTAGAGATATGTTTCAGATTATGTATGTGCCATGCACCTTTGTATTAGTGCTGTTTGGGGATAGAGTAGCCTGACTGGATTTGAATTCCATCTAAGGATGTATGTGTGTTTACTCTGAGCTATTTCTGTGATGAGATTGGCTTGGTCTTTATTCCTGCCATTTTTATATCTGCTGCTATTGTAAATAAATAATTACCCTATTTTTATAATACATGGGTGTGGAGTTAGTTCTTTCTATTATTTTGGGCACAGTGAGCTTGGATCTAAGGATAAGGGGAAATAGATTTGCTTCTGACATGTGACTTACTAATGATAGTCTTGTTTGAGACTCATTTCTTTTAGAATGTATACTAAGTGCCAGGTACCCAAATAACACCCCAAAAATGTGTTATCTGTATTGCAATACAGCACTGAATCTCAACAATGTCCAGATAACATTCAGGTCCACTATAACTCCACAACTGGAATTCCCTACAACTGACTGGAGAGTGCCACGGTGATGAGAGCTGAAAATCAGCAGCCCTCTCTGGTTAAGTATCACTTGATATCTAGTCTAGGGTCAGTCAGCAACCAGGCAGGAACCTATCCTGCCCAGTTAAATTGTTTTTGCTATCGACCCAGAGGTAAAAAAAATTCTGTTTTTGAATGTTCCTTCAGCTATATGGTATGCCGTATTGTAGAAACGTTTTAGCATCATATCTATGTTAGTTGAATGTTCTAATGCATGCTTAAGAGGTGTATCATTAGTATTATGCTAACATTGTATTATATCTCTGGTATTTGAATTCCAGTGCTGTTAAATGTGTATATTTTGATGCTGTTTCACGGTAGTTCTTTTATTAGGTTTCAATTTACTGCTTTGAAGTTTACCTCATTTATTGTATTTAATTTATTCTTGGTTATTTTACTATTGTTATGCTGTTAACAAAAGTTTAAGTTTTTTGATAAACTGTATGTGCTGTACACCGACGTGGGTGAATCTCTTCATAAAGGAGGTTAATAAATCCAAATAAATAAAATAAATACATTTCTCTGAAATCTAGCTGCATGTGAAAACAAGCTCATTTTATATCCAAATTAAGGGGCCCTATTACTAAGCAGTGCTAAAAAGTGGCCACAGCTATCCCCAGCGCGGGTCTTTCCTGCTTGCTGAGGCCACTTTTAGCATGGCAGTAAAATGACCCCCATTATCCCCATTAATGACCACACACTAGTTTCCCCATTAGCATGTGCCATTAGCACATAAGCACTTACCAACACCTATTTTCTAGGTGGTAAGGTTCATACCTTGAGTACTGTGATCAATTCTGGTCGCTATATCTCAAGAAAGAAATAGCTGAATTAGAAATTAGAAAAGGTTCAAAGAAGAGCAACCAAAACAATAGAGAGGATGGAATTGCTCCCATATGAGGAAGAGCTAAAGAGGTTATGGCTCTTCAGCTTGGAAAAGAGATGGCTGAGGGGTGGATATGATCGAGGTCTACAAAATCCAGAGTTGGGTGAAGTGGGTGGAGGTGAATCGAATTTTCAAAAAGCACAAAATCCAGGGGATACTCAATGAAATTGGATGGGGATATTTTTAAAATGAATAGGAGGAAATATTGTTTCATTCAAAGAATAGTTAAGCTCTGGAACTCTTTGCTGGAGGATGTGGTAATGGCAGTTAGCATATCTAGGTTTAATAAAGGTTTGGAGAAGTTCCTAGAAGAAAAGTCCATAGTCTGTTATTGAGATGGAGGGAAGCCACTGCTTGCCCTGGGATTGGTGGCATGGAATGGTGCCACTAATTGTGTTTTTGCCAGGTGCTTGTGCTCTGGATTGGCCACAGCTGTAAGCAGGATACTGGACTAGATGGACCATTGGTCTGACCCAGTATGGATATTCTTATGTTCTTATGTAACTAATCCTGTGCTAATCGGTTAACAGGTGGAATGTAGCTGTGCTAACCAATTAGCATAGAGCACGCCTACTCTGCACCCCAGACACACCTCCAGCGCTAAAAAATAAGTTATATTTTTTAGGCATGTGGGAAATGTGCACTTATCCCAAAACTTCCACGGGATTCTTGAGCGTGCCCCATAGTAGTACTTTTTAACCTGTGGTAAGCAACGATAATGCTTACCATAACTTAGTAAAAGGGCCTCTAAATTTAATTTCTTCATTAAGTTATAAAGTAGCCATAGTAGCTTTTACTAATGTGACTATAGATGATCCTGTTTTTTTGTAGGGGCTATTTTCAGCTCATCTGTATGCTCAGTTCATATTATTTTAAAAATACATGAAAAAGTGAACTAATTTACTCACAAATCTTCTTTATTTATGAGCAGATACATCTTTGATTTCCTGGTCTGACATCTGTGTTGATTGCTTCAGCTTCCAGATTGCTTACTATTATACCTACAGATTCTTGTGAGTAATAGGACCTGCACCATCTTAATGCTTATTTCAAATACAGTTTAACGTGCCCTTCAGATCCTAGCATGATTCAATAAAACTCCTGCTATGCTAACATCTCTGAATGTGTTCTACAATTTCAGGTTTTCTCTTGTAAACCAGTAAAGATTTTTAAAATAACCCTGAAACTCTTTGCTGTTTGCTGTGGGTTAATACTTCCACAGAGATTTATTAGGATAAGTTTTGGGGCCCTGGAGAACTTTTGGATGTCTTACGTTTTTCATCTAAATAAACCCCCTGATGTTTCTCAAACAGATCATATTATTTTTCCAAAATTTATTTAGAACTTTCAAATAAATACTGTGGTAATATATAAATATCATGCAGTGGATGTTTAACAGTAATGAAACCCTTTAAAGCTATGGAAATATTATAATTGGCTTCTAACTGTGCTCTAAAGGAGCCTGCAGTGGTGTAAACTGAGGTATATATTATCACTGAAAGAGGTAATAAACACTCACTATAAAGGAAGGAATAAGATATCAATGTTACTATATGTTAGAATTAAAAATACTAATGGGACAGTAGGTTTTCTAGTAGACATCTGTTATTTGGAACTTGTTTCCTTCAGACCTAGGAAGAAAGTAAGAAGCAATAAACCACCAAAGGTAGACCAAAAAAGAAGCTGGGTGAAGGGACCAAAGATCAGAAAACAGCAAACTACCAGTATCACAAAATTCAATTTTTTAATGAAGATGAACTAGAACTATGATAATTAATCCGATGTGGCTACATTTTAGCAGGCGCCTCCATCGTGTATATGAATTAAATCAACCCCTTTGATGGAATGAAACTTATTACCCTCTAAATGTACAATAACTAACAGAGGAGATGAAAAACAGTGTGCTTGCACTAAAGAAGGCAACAGCTGTTCCCACACCATACTATGAAGTCCAAGCCAACAAATGTGGACTCCCAAGGCAGCCCAACCCAGATTGGTCCCTAAGTAGACTCATTTGCTCTCTTCTGATCCCAGTAGATGAACAAATGCCCACAAATCCACACACAGTGGTCCACAGATAAGAGATCTGGAAACAGAAACTGCAATAAATGCAATTAGATTTACCCGGCTAACATTGTCCCACCCTCATATAACCTTTATAACAGAACACCAACATCCTAACCGCTTAGTCAACCTTGGGGATCCACTCCACTATATGCCGCATAAGAAGCAGCTCCTATTCGAAATGAGTGGGTACCGTAAGAACCAGAATTCTTCCCCACAGCAATCAGAGTCCTCTTAAACACTGCTACAAATTGGTAATGGGTTATTGGAGATCCGCTGCCAGTACAGTCCTCCCAGCCAGATGCAGGCTCATATAATCCACAGCACACGGCATCAGCCAGGACTACAGTGATGGGGAACTCCGTAAGAAAACTCCAACTCCCCTGATCCATTTTCAAGTGATGAATAAACAAACTCAGGGCCATTTCAAGTGATGAATAAACAAACTCAGGCCATGCTCCCCTAGCTGCACATTGTGGAACAACAAACCAGTCTCCCCCAATGCTCTTTTGCTTTGTGGTCACCAATTCCCACGTTCACAGTGCTGTAAAGAAGGCCATCGCAAAAGCTACTCAAAAGACCAAAGTCTCATAGGATGACAAGCAAATCCTGGACAGCACCTCCATCAATTGCAGAAGAACATTGTGGCTGATTGGCAAATGTACCTGACTGACAGCCACAGCTGAAGAACAACACATATATTCACGAAGAAGGTGGTGCACCACAAAGGCAACATAAGATCTACCCTCCATACCATTTAGACAAAAGGCAATACTGGACAAGGACTGCTGCAACACCCCCAATGACAATCCATGCACTCAAGCAAACAAAAGAATGTTGACAATCCATGCTGTAAGGAAAGGAAAAATTAGGCTCCCACCCCTGGTATCCAGATACTGAAGAAAACACGCCCAGCTACTCTTGTATATTTTTCACAAATTGGTTGCCAATGCACTGGTCAACAAGTCTCTGAAGTCTACAGAAAATGAGTTCATAGGTCAGGTGGCAGATCCATTGTTGCAGCGTCTGCCTCCAGGGCCAAAGCTTGAAAATCTGCTCACTGGAAACAAGACAAGGCATCTGCTATATCATTATGCACCACCAGGCACATGATAAGCAAACTAATAATGATAATAATAGTACTGCACTGTAAACATCAGAGCACAATTAAACGTAACAACTCCATAGTCAATGGATAGCATGCCGTCTGTTGATTCAGCATCATAACCAACACCGCATTATCTGAATGGAAAACCACACAGCAGTGCACTAACCGCCCACCACAAATCAGCAATGATACCCAAATTAGCACACCACATCACATGGAAATAAACACCAAACCCTAAGCTCCCAGATACATTTGTAAAACATCCCAAATCCCTGTTGGACACAGCTGCATGTTGCTATATACTCACCTTATTAAAACCCAAAAGAAAAGACTACAACAACTCCATGTCCTCATGTACAACTGTAGTCAGCCACACCCTAAAATGCTTACATTACAAGCCAGGAGACAATGCCAGCTGGAGAGCAAAAACCCTCCCGTGGGTTAAGAGGATCTGAGGAATTTACCGAGGGCCAGATAACATCAGCCCTACTGCTGGAAGATTGGTCATGGTTTGGGAGAGGGGATGGGGAGAGGATGGCATTTAAATAAAAGTGGATTTGGAATCGATAATAGAGAATAGGAAGGGAGAAGGAAATAAAGGAGATGGGGATGGTAATTGGATAAAGTTCTAGTAGTATGGAATAGCAAAAAAAGAATTAAGGGATTTCAATAGTTAAAGGAATGATATGGGCAGGAGAACAGAGGCACCATGTTGCTGAGGGGATGACAAAGGAGGCAGAATTGGAGCTATGCTATGATTGGAAGTGAGGAAAGTTGCTGATTGGTGGAGCAAATTGTGAGTAGGAGGGGGATGTGAGGGAAAACAGTTTGGGAGTTGGTTGGGCTTTTGTTTGAATAAACGTCAAGGGTAGTCAGGCTCCCAATATTTTGAACTCACCTGCATTAAAATTGGAGGATTTGAATAGGTACAATAGTTTTTGGAAACTTCTGAAGACTATTCTTTTTAAAAGATTTATTAGTTAATTTATTTTATTTTATGGTAGAATTGTAATTTCCAAGGTTTTGTCTTGGTTTTTGTCTCTATATTTTAATGTAAACTGCCTAGAAACTTATGGGTCAGGTAGTCTAGAAATCCAATGTAATCTACTAATGTAATGTAGTGAGTGGGTTAATATAATGTGGAAGGTGTGCAAATTCATGGAAAATAAAATTCCCACCCAATCCTTCCTGGAAGTTCTTGGGGTGACATGGGACATTAACGTTGTTTACTCTGTTGCTGTCAAATTTTATGATTCTATTGGTTAAAGAGGAGTGGGTCTGAGTGGGCTGCAGCTGCAGGGAAAGCATGGAAAAAATCACAAGCGACCTTCATGCAAGGATATACAATCAGTATAATTTATTGGAGTATGATAGGCTTGTGTGTGAGACCACCACAAGCAGAGGTGAGGTCTTGATGGCACCACAGGTCTCACTGGAACAGACATGTGTTTGAATATTAGTATATTGAGATAAGAATGGGCAGCTTGGTCATCATTGACTATCTGTGAGGAAAGGTTTGATAATACAAGTGAAGATTGCTGGGGAAGTAGTTGAAAGTGTTACTTTGTGATATTATTTTATACCTAGGGGTCTTTTACTAAAGCTGAGCTTGAGTTATCTGCAGCAGGGCCCATAGGAATAAATGGGCCCTGCTGAAGATAACTCGAGCTAAGCTTTAGTAAAAGACCCCCTTAGTTTGTTTAATCTTGAATAAAGCTGTGGCCAAGTTATTGCTACCATGGTAAACTGTGTGGTGTGATTAATTTGTGAGTGAGCATGAAAGCGAATGCGAGTGTCAATGCTAAGCGCTGAATATTGACACTTAACTGCATAAGCACCCCCTCTCCCCCGGTTCACACACAAATTAGCTTGTTTTAGCTTAAGTACAAACAACGGATATTCAGCAACTCTATCTAGCCTTTTAAATCACTTTGAGTATTGACCTGTGTGTGTTTAAAAGCAGACACTTAAAGGATAATCTGACTGCAAAAGCAAAAAAGCTTTCATGTGAAACTAGCAAAAAGGAATAAATGAGTGGTGCAGGATAAATCACAACAGTGTGATTTAAAAAAAATAGCTATGTGTGTTAAAAAGCAGCAAAACGAAGGGGTCCTTTTACAAAGGAACTCTAACGTTTTTAATGTGCGCTCATGATTAGCGTGCACTAAGTGCTAGAGACACCCATAGAAATATATGGGTGTCTCTAACGTTTAGCGTGTGCTTATTTTTAGTGCTTGCTAAAAACGCTAGCACACTTTTGTAAAAAGACCCCTAAGTGTTTGTTTTTTTAATTCTTAAGATTAATTGATATACATGGAGGGGGCATTTTCAATATGACATCTAAGTCAGACTTGGATGTTTTGCGCTAAACGTCCCAAATCCGTATAGCAAATGTAACCATTTTTGAAAAAAAGAAAAATGTATTTTTTTTTTGAAAATACCATTTCAAACAAGGTTTTGTGCTTTGTGTGTTTATCTTTTTAGGCCTTTAAAAATGCACAAAACCAAGCCATTGGGATGTAGGAGGGGCCAGCATTTTTAGCAGACTGGTTCCCCAGGCATTCCAGGAGAGCAATGGGGCACCCTAGGGGGCACTGCTGTAGACTTCCTATAAATGCTCACAGGTACACATCTCACTGCTGCTCACTTATCTTGTCTGCTGAGCCCTCAAAAACCCACCCAAAACCCACTACTCTGAACTGTACACCACTGCAATCACCCTTATGGGTGAAGGAGGCACCTATATGTGAGTACAGTGGGTTTTTAGTGAGTTTTGGAGGTCTGAATTTCCACCACAAGTGTAACAGGTAGGAGAGGTTTGGGCCTGGGTCCATCTGTCTACAGGGCACTGGACCCACCACTACATTACTTCAAGGACCTGTGTGCTGCTCTAATGGACCTGCCTATAACATCTGAGGCTGTCATAGAGGCTGGTGAATACTATTTTTATTCACATTTTTTGTGGGGGGGTAGAAGGGGATCAGTGACCACTGGGGGAATAAGAGGGGTCATCCCTGAATCCCTCCAGTAATTATCTGGTCATTTAAGGCACCTTTTGAATCTTATTTGTTAGAAAAAGAGGTCTAAATCAATACATTGAAGTTTTCACCCTAGTCGTTTTGATTTTGTTCCATCATGGCTGTCCGTCCAGTGTTAGGCACACCCTAGTCCCACCTTTGAAACACACCTGATAAGCAAAATACACCCCTGTCTGCAAAATAGGTTTCAAAAATACCAATTTGGACGTTTTGAGAAGAAATTCATCCAAATTCTGCTTTTTCACACTTTTTGGACATTTGTCTCTTTAGGAAATGAGCTTCAGAGTAACACCACCAATGTTGGGTGGCAGCATTCGTATGAGATAGAATTTACCAGATCACTAACAAACAAAAATGGCGTTGGGGTCCTTTAACTAAAATGCATTAAGTTATTAATGTATGAATTAGGGCATGTTAACTACAGAAATATACTAACATCTACAACAGTGGCACGATGGTTTGCTAATTTGAGTGCTAACTGCATATCCGTAAACTACTGAAGACACACCTGTTCGAACAAACTTATGGAAAGAGCCAATACACATAGAGACCACTCACTGTCCACAATGCAATACACATCCACATCTGATCCATCATCCCTTTATCCAGTCAACCATACATTCGTCCACGGAACTATGTACACCATATGTCTAGGCGCCTAATAATGCCCTTTTTTCCCATTGTCTCTTTCTAATGTCTCTGTGTTTTGTCCCATTGTTATACTACCAACGATATTCGAATGCCTCGCACAACTCTGTTCAATGTAATCCATAACTTAGTTGTAACAAATGTATTTCTATTATTCAAGTCTTATTGTAAGCCACACTGAGCCCGCAAATAGGTGGGAAACATGTGGGATACAAATGCAACAAATAAATAAATAAATATTATGTTAGGACACAGAAACTAGGCAGATCATGGTTGGAGAATGAATATGAAATATATAATGTAGTGAGCGCATGGTAATTAACATGTGCTAACTTCCATTTGTGCAGTTAGCGTGGTTTCACTTAATAGGAGGTGCTAAGTGCAGTCACACTATTTACAATTAGGTTCTATGAGCACTAATACATCTGCCCATGTGTTAATTCCAGAGGACATGCTGGGCTCACCCCAACAATTAGCATGCAGTTTTACCCAGATAGCACGCTGATTTTTGCTGTTAGGGTACATTAAGTGCAAAAAACTTAATGAACTTTAATAAATACATCCCTCTGTATAAACAGTTTTCATGCATTTCTGATGGAGCCCATGGCATCAGCTACAATTGAAAGCATATAGGCTGATGCCACTGGACTTCCGAAGATCTAAAAATTGTCAAAAGCAAAAAGCCATGGGAACTTGTTATAAAGCAATTTTGCCATAAATAAAATTAATGCTCAAAAATATATTTTGTGTCTCTGACCCCATTTTGCAATTTGTGATGTATGAAATACCAAATGACTAGTAATAGCACATAGAAAATTATATAGGAATAGTGTTGTGAAAATCCATTTGTTCTTTTTTATAATGCCAATCATTACTAATGATGATAGTGAATGTGACGTGAATATAAAATGTGTCTTATAACCAAGGGCCTGTTTACTAAGCCACACCATAGGTGCACTAGCATTTTTAGCATGAGCTAATTATTAGCACATGCTAACACTAGAGACACTCATATATTCCTACGGGTGTCTGTAGCATTAGCACGCTCTAATTTTAGCATGCGCTAAAAACGATAGCACACCTTAGTAAACAAGGCCACAAATATGTTAAGGGTTGGAGTCAGTAAATGGCGTCTAAAAGGTATGCACATCAGAATAATGTGTGAAGTGTTACTCTATAAAATGCGTCTACAGTAGAACACATTTATAGAATAGTCCATAGGCCGGGGGATGCGTGTACATTTAGGCATGGCCATTTATGCCACTGAAAACCTGGTGTAAACACCTGTGCCTAAATGTACATGTGTTTCCCCGAATTCTATAACAATGTGTGTACAATTTGATTGATACCCCTGATACGCCCACACTCCTCCCATGGCTGTGCCCTCTTTTCAGCTACAAACTTTGACATGCACTGATTTTTTTAGAAGACACCTAAAAAAGTGTTTAAATTACAATTATTGCCAATTAGTGATGATAATTGGTTATCAGCCAATTATCATCACTAATTGTGCTCATCAATTGGCCATGTGCATAATTTAACGCATGCTACTCACCGCGCCTTATATGGAATCTGGCCTAATTAGTCACATATGATTAGATATAGAGCATTATTTCTACTATGCTAAATGAAAGCAAGAATGTATATCAAACAAGAAGTAAATGTGAAATGGAAATTAAGCTATAATATATAGGATGTGTGTCATGTGTATGCAAAGTTTATAATTGTTGTGTGACAACTAAAGGAAGAGAAATGACAAAAACTATAAAATGATCCATCTGTAAAGTAATGGTTCAGTGTAAGTCATTTGGTTGCCTAAGATGTCACCATTGTTGAATATGACTCTGCAGCTAGGAAGACTCACACACCATGTGATTGAATAACTGATGTGGACAGTATGCTGCTAAAAATCAGGGTGCATTTAATAATGGATTTGGTGAAAATAAAGTGTGCCTCCATTGGATATGGGCATTTAATAAAAAAAAGCAATTAAAAAAATATAAAACTCTGGATTATATTGGAGACACTGGAGCTACATTATACCATTTTATGGATATAAGCTCTTATAATCACTGAACAAAATGTAAAAACTTAAATGAATATTACGTGTATAACAATAACAATAGTCAACTGGCTGACCAATAAAAGAAGAAGGAAAAGGGTGATAAAAAGGAAAATAAAGAAAGGTGAGTAAGTGAAAGGAAGTAGGAAGAAAGAATAAGAGGAAGGAGAATGGACAGCGAGGAAATGGGAGAAAAAGGGCAAGAGGGAGAAGGAAGGGTAGAGAATGGTAGTAGGAGATGGAGACTATAATGAGGAACTATGTCCTTACAAAAAGAATTGTATATCCAGCTTTGATTCAGGCCCACTGGTTACAAAGTGTTAAATTAAAAAAAAAAAGATTTTTCCAAATCTCCACCTTTTTTTGGTATTTTAAGTACTGAACTTTCACAAATTTGTAAAAACAAGATCACTTTTTGAACAATTACAAATTTGTGAAAGTTCAGTACTTAAAATACCAAAAAAAGGTGGAGATTTGGAAAAATCCTTTTTTTTTAAATTTAACACTTTGTAACCAATGGGCCTGAATCAAAGCTGGATATAAAATTCTTTTTGTAAGGACATAGTTCCTCATTATAGTCTCCATTATAGTTTTTAACAAGGAGTTATCAGAATTGCTTCATTTTTTAAAATTTTGTTTTAAACTTCCTTTTAGTTTTCGCAATGTAAGCTAATCCATAGGGCCAAAAGACTATAGAGATCACATTGGAAGCATTACAGTTAGAAAACGACTGTAAGAATTTGACTTGACCATTTGCAGGATGAATTTGCTTAGTAATAAGCATAACCTCAGAAGCTACACAATTACCATGTTAGAAGTGGCCAATTGTGTTAGGCGATCACGTGTTATAGGTTTCGATGGAAAGTGCAGGCAGAATTACTAGTTCTTTTAGATGTGTTCCATGGAGGTTACTGCTAAATCTCTTTCCACAAAACAGGATAGTGTATATAGAATATGCCATTTTTTTTCTCAATTCAGTGGTGAGATTATAGGCTAAATATGAAAAAGTAAGTGAACAAATTATACTATCACTGCCTTTTTTCCTATCTTTTTAAATGTTTAAATCATGTTTATTCATGAAAATTAACCACACAACCTTCTTTAACACATACTTCAGCAAAAAAGAGTAAGATGTTTCTTTCATGCTTATGTTTATTAGATATTTGATATACTGCTTTTCAATTTTGGAAATCAAAAGATAAGAGTAGGAAAAAATTACAATTAATGGGGGTCTTTTACAAAGCTTTGCTAGCATTTTTAGCTCATGATAAAATTCACCTGGTGGTAAACACTGAGACACCCATTGTATTCCTACAGGGTGTCTCAGCGTTTAATACCAGCTGATTTTTACAACGAGCTAAAAACACTAGCACAGTTTTGTAAAGGGCAGCCAATGTAGAAAAGAGGGAGAAGAGAGAGGAGAGCAAATGAAAGAGAAGTGCTACCCATATCAATAACTACAGCATCAGTGATCCCTGAAGCCTGGGAAAATAGATAAGCTTTCATCAAAGTTCTGAACTTTTGATAAGATTGTTCAGTGCAGAGGGAGAGGGGAAGAGCACTCCACACCATGAGAACAGTGAAAAAAAAAAAGAAGTCCAATGTCAAGACTCAAGATAAGAGCGTGAGACGAAGGGACAGTGGAACGAGTGTTCGAAAGCAGAATATGAAGCCTGGGAAGGGATACATAGAAAAAATCATTGAGACTAGATAAGAAGGAACTTGGGGCAAATTCTCCAAATTGTTATTTTTGCATCAGAAGTAAAAGTAGGGGTGGCCCATGGATCTTTCAACAGCAAAAAAAATCCCCAGAAGGTCAAGAGATAAAATATACAAAATTATATCAGTATATCTGCAGGAAGTCAATTGTGGAATCAGATTCTATGAAGCAGTACTGTGATATACCAATACCACTTTCACATGTAGTCATTTTCCTAGGATGATTTTCCATTGACAGATACAACTGTCTCATGATGTCTTTGTCAGTCTGTGGTGTGTCTTAATTGTGGATGTTTTTGGGTGTATTTTCGATCATTGAAAAAGGTCTTTCTTGATGACACATTATACCTGTGCTTATCTGGGCATTTGAAATAAGCATTTTATTTTATTTGGGCATCATATTGAAAATGACTCTTCACATTTCTACGTCTTGTGCCTGTGAAGTAGTCTTGGGGGAAACATCTCTCTCTCTCTTGCTTTATATACTTATATTTCATTTTGTTTATTGTACGTACTCTTTCCTTTTGGCCATAAAAGGAGGTCTTAGAAAAATGTGTATGTCTTTTATCTAAGCATCCTTATCTAATAAGGTATTGTCTAGTCACCTTCTACCTGCCTCAATGAATGTATGAAAGTAAAGGTGTGCCATGTTGACAAGTAACACCAGACAAAGAAACAACTGCAGTAGTGAAACAGTTGCACAGACCACGGACCCTGAAGTACTCAAAACCTTGGTCATTGTCACTGTAGTAATGAAACAGTTGCATAGACCATGGACCCTGAAGTACTCAAAACCTTGGTCATTGTCACTGTAGTAAGAAACAGTTGCATAGACCACGGACCCTGAAGTACTCAAACCTTGGTCATTGTCACTGTAGTAATGAGACAGTTGCATAGACCACGGACCCTGAGAAGTACTCAAAGGCCGTGGGAAGGAAGAAGAGACTGTGCTGCTGCAAAAGATAAGTTTATAGATTTTGTAAAATAAAAACATTCAAAAGACTATAAAGATTTATGGAGGTTTTTGTGCCGATGATGACAGCCAGTGCTTCGCATAGTTGAAGGCCATTGAGCGCCAAGGTAAAGAAGTCTGTTGAGGCTTTTCCTTAATCTGTAACAGTTTATAAGTTGTAGCAGTATCACAACAGCAAATTCAGAATTGAATGAGGATATCTGCAGTTGGTATTCATCAGTAGTACTATTATCCGCTGTGGCTCCCTGATTTGATTATAGTAGTTTCTATGAAGTCTATCAGAAATGCATTCAAATCACAAGGGAGTGTGTCAGGGGCATGTTATAGGTGGGATCTGGGTGTTTCAGCCATAATGCAACAAAACAAAAATGTCCAAGACTAAAACTAAGGTGTTTTGAGCTAGACCTCTTTTTATAACAAATAAAGCATAAAAAGGTGCCCTAAATAACCAGCTGACCACTGGAGGGAATAAGGAATATCCTTCCCTTACTCCCCCAGTGATCACTAACCCCCAACCCCTCAAAAATATGACTAATAATATTACTTAGTAGCTTCTATGCCAGCCTCAATACTTTCATTTATACTGAGAATGTTCTTAATGAGCTAGTGGTCAAACAAATAACTGGGGCATTTTCTAATGAGCATATGGCATATATTAATATTAAATGGCCATAAATGAAGCCATCAATAAAGAATTTCAAGACTTCATATATAACACAAGATCCATACAATCTATATAATTTTACTTCAAAATAACTCAAAGGAACTCAACATGATTCTGAATGTAAATGAAATCTCAAATTTCAGATAATGCCTAGGTAGACATCTGTTGAATAATTGGACTCTCATATTCAAGGAATAAGATAATATTCATCATCAAAGATCACTTGATCCTCTAACTTGAGGGATTATGATCCTTGTTTTAGAATCTCAATTCATGTTTTGGATATCTGAAAACCAGCATTTATACATCCACATTTCATGGACATCATGCCATGGTATGGATGTCTGAAACAGCAAGATGTTCATATGGCAAGGCTTGTGGTTAGAGTGTGTTTTGGCAGAACTAGGGAGGAGCTAAAATATGGCTGAAGCAGGATTTGAAGCTGGCCCCTCTGGGTTTAAGGCCACTGCTCTAACCATTAGGCTACACCTCTGCTCTTCATGGAAGGCTGTGGGACCATTTTATAACAGTGTTCCTATTCCACAAAGACATCCATGCTCTTTATTTTGCCCATTCATAATATGGATATTTCAGTTTGTAAAATGGAAGTTCATTCTGGATGTCACCAGCACATGGAAGTCCATTTCTCATGTATTTTCGAAAAGGCTATATGTAAGCAGGCTATATGTAGAGGAGAAATGGACATCCATGGACATCCATATGTGATGTACTGAGTTAGACGTCCATATTCTAGGTAGGACATTCTTTCCAAAAGTCCTTCCACACATTATGATGTAAAGAAAAATACAGCATAATCATGCAAAAAGCACTTGCATATTGCTGCCAATTAATAAAAGAATGGTCCATAAAAGTTCATACACCTGCTTTTTATGTGCGGTATATATTGCTTAATTAACTGAGCAGCACCAGAAACACATTCTGCATTTCCTTTATTACAGAATAAACTGGGCGCTGTGATTGTATATGAACTCAAAGAAAGAAGCTTGTTTTATTACTTTTCCTTAATTATGTAAAAGGCAAACTGTCTAATATCCATTCCCACACTATAAAGTTTATTCTCAAAGCAGTCAGGCCTCAAATTCTCATGCACCATCAGTTTAACTTTGAGACTAATTTCCGTATGCCTTTGAACAAAAAGTCAAAAAATTAGAAGCCACCTGCCTTGAAATCATTCTAGTGACATACCCAGTCCTTGCTACATATCAATTTCATTATACACCTTCTATTTTTAACATGACAAGATGCCTCTAGCACATTTTAAAAATGAATATCCCAATTTAGGAATTGATTCATTGCCTAAATGTTAACTGTCCAGATTCAGAATTCTCCGCAATCACCACCATTGCAGACTCCTTTTTATTCTCTTCATTTCCATATGTTCTTTCAGTTTTCTTCTCAGATCTTTAACTTAAAATGCATCAGTATGATCAGTATGGAAAGAAATACTTCCCTACTCCTGATCTATTGTTCCTTATGATGCAATGCATTCTTCACTTCAAAGATACGAGAAAGCATCCGTTTAGGAAAATGCTTTTTTATTTCTAAAGCTATATCTGTTTTAGCCTGGCTATTATCGCTGAACTGATATGTCAAAAATGCCTTTTCTAGTCTATGTATGAAAGAAGTAGAGTTGGGTAGGTTATGAATAATTTCATTATCAACTTTGTAATTGCTAACCACTTATTCCTTCATACAGAATAGAATGTCTAAGACACTTATATACTGCAATCTATTTCACTTCACAGTTTTACTGAACAAAGCTGCCATTGGTTGGATTTTACCAGAACTACTTCAGAACTAATAAAAGGGGAAATTACTGTTATTATAAACTCTCTGGGTTCTGCTATCCTTATGCAACACAAATAAAATCTAAATCTCTCCACCTTTATTCATCAAACTTTGCTTTGAACTAGGCTTTAGGGAGGTCATTAGTTGCACATGCAAAAAGCTGATTTACATATGTCAATGGCCATATTTGTGGAAATATAAATTTTAGAAAAAACATTACCATTACTCATGTGTGAATTCCAATGGCATGGACAACTTTGAAGGGACATATTCTGGGTGTGGTTTAAGCAGATCTGTATCTATGTATTTACCATATTGTAATGGAAATGGATTCATACTTCTAAACATGTCCTTATCACCATTTACACCTGTCCTTGGGCCTGCATAACATTTAGCTGAGTGTTGCTTTGAACCCATGATTTGGATGATTAAAGGAGCAATTGTGTTTATATCTCAAGCATTTAAACCTCCTCAAAAATGCAAAATCTGGATCATTAGTAGACATCCCTTGGAAATACAGATATATGCACATGCTAGCAGTTACACATTCAGGCTACAAAATTTGCTAATTATACATGTAAGTGTTCATATTTACACATGCCAGCTTGAAATGGGACACTATAACATTGTCTTTTTCTGGTCTCCTTAAGGTTTACTTCAACAGCTCCCACACGTGGCTGGTGGCAGAGAGTGGGTGTATTCTGTGCTAATCGGTTAGTGCAGATACATTGCCTCGCATTAACCAATTAGCATTAGTGTATGAGTCCCTACCACCTACATAATTGGTCGCTGTATGGGCTCCTGCGCTAATGGCCACCTGCTAATGGCCATTTGTGCATGGCTATTACTGAAAATTTCAAAAAATCAGCAATTTTATCCCAGCAGTAATAATGGCCTTATCGCATGGGAATGAGCCATGTTTTGGCAAAAGGACCTTGTAGCATTTAGTATTTTATTCAGAGAACAAAAATATATTTAACTGGTTGATTGAGAAATTTTGTAATGCTTAGTTTAACTGGAAAAAAAGAAATTGGAAAGTAAAGAATTTAGGGGCCCAATTACTAAGCTTTATTTTGTGGATCTTCTCCATATCTAGCTTCCTTGCTTACCCCTTTCTCCATCCCAGTTTCTTTGATCTTCCACAGTCTATCACTTAATCCTGTCCCCTGTCTCTGCTGCCTTCTTTTTAGGTTCTTTCCTCTGAATCTCTTTGCCTCCAGGGCTCTAACTGTAATCCTCTTTTGACAAGTTTAAGAGCACTTTGAACCCACCTATTCACCAAGGCCTACTGAGGCTCCATCCGAGTCAAGTTTCAGCGTGTAGCAATCCTTCTGTCTCTTATCTTCTTCTTTACTTCTACTCTTATTTCTCTTTCTGTCTTCTGTCCTATTGATTTATGGGGTTGCTTTCATTTTACAGCTTTTGGTTTTGTTATTTTTTTGTAAAGTGCCTTGTTTTTATGACAAAGAAAGGCAGTATATATAATTTTACATAGTAGAAGATGGCAGAAAAAGACCTGCACGGTCCATCCAGTCTGCCCAACAAGATAAACTCATATGTGCTACTTTTTGTGTATACCTTACCTTGATTTGTATCTGCCATTTTCAGGGCACAGACCATAGAAGTCTGCCCAGCACTAGCCCCACCTCCCTACCACCAGCCCCGCCTCCCACCACTGGCTCTGCCACCCAATCTCGGTTAAGATTTTGAGGAGTCCTACTAGCACTATAAAATATAATGGGCTTAATGTGTCCTTTTCCAGTTCTTTCTTGCACACTAAAGGCAATAACTCTAAAACGTGTGGATACACTTTATAGAATAGCATTCAATGCATACATTTTCCATGCCAATTTTTTGGCGCAATTTGATGAATCTAGTTCCAGAGTTCTTGGAGTGGTTTTGTACTCGTCATTGAATATGAAACCATAAATTAATAGTCCAATTAGAAAAGTGCACTTTAAGCTGAAACAACTACACTTGTTGTGATCATATTTTTTACCTAATCATTTAAGGATTATTCAGTTGACTATTTTATCTTTATTGGACTATGGGAACTTTCTCTACTTGAATCTGTCTTTGAAGCAATTTTCTAGAATTCAGATGATTCTGAATTCAGCTGCACGGTTGATGTTTCAGAAATCTTGGTGGGATCATATAACACCTTTATTGAATACTCTACACTAGTTGCCTATGCAGGCTCTGGTTGTTTTAAATGTACTTTGTTTACTGTTTAAATTTTTAGAAGGTATCTGCCCTGAAGATGGCTTCCAGTTGGTGAACTTGTTAAAATTTAGAGAAACTACTAGGAGTTGCAATTACTTGCTGTTAGTTCTCCCTTCTGTCAAGTTTAAAACTGTTTTTTTTCTTAATCTTTCTTTTTTGCTGCAGTTCAGTATTGTAATAAACGTCCTTCTGAACTTTGACTACTAGATATTTATTTCCTGTTCTGTAAAGCCATAAAAACGTTTGTGTTTTAGTATTATGCATTTAGCTTTTGAATTTATCTGTAATTCCTGATTGTTATCAGTTTTAAATTTTGTACACTGTAACTCGCCTTCAGTCTAAGAGAGTTGGCGAGTAATTAATCTCTGTTAACATAACATAGCAAGGGGCTGTGCATATGGAAAGGGGCATGGGCAGGCAAGGTGGATCATACACTTACATGCAAAACTTATATAATACTGCAAGTCACATGCATAAGTGCCAACATGTAGGCATGCACATTTATGCCTTCTATAAACACACCTAAATTTAGGCATGTCATTTCAACAGTGCTAGTATTCTATAACAGATTTGGTGCACAAATTTGCTTAGCATTCAGATTTAAAATGGCCCTCATACGCCTAGTAGATTCAAGGTAAAGGCAAAGGCCTATCTTTTCTGAATTCTTGACATTTCCATTCAAAATGTTTATCATTGTTATTGTTAACCGATTTGTTTTTGTTGAGAATAAAGATAGTATATCTACCAGCTTATTTTCGAAAGAGAAAGACGCCCATATTTCGACCCAAATCGGGAGATGGGCGCCTTTCTCTCATTGGCGCCCAAATCGGTATAATCGAAAGCCAATTTTGGGTGCCTCCAACTGCAGTCTGTTGCGGGAACGAACAAAGTTGACAGGGGCGTGTCGGAGGCATGGTGAAGGTGGGATTGGGGCATGTTTATCGGCCGAGGAGAGATGGGCGCGCTCGGCCGATAATGGAAAAAAGAAGGGCGGCAGTAGCGAGAATTTGGGCCTCTTTTTTTGGATCCTTTTTTTCCATGAACAAGTCCCCAAAAAGTGCCCCAACTGCCCAGATGACCACCGGACGGAATCGGGGATGACCTCCCCTTACTCCCCCAGTGGTCACTAACCCCTTCCCACCAAAAAAAAGAACTTTAAAAACGTTTTTTTGCCAGCCTGTATGCCAGCCTCAAATGTCATACCCAGCTCCATCACAGCAGAATGCAGGTTCCTGGAGCAGTTGTTAGTGGATGCAGTGGACTTCAGGCAGGTGGACCCAGGCCCATCCCCCCCTACCTGTTACACTTGTGGTGGTAAATGGGAGCCCTCCAAACTGCCCCCAAAACCCACTGTACCCACATCTAGGTGCCCCCCTTCACCCATAAGTGCTATGGTAATGGTGTAGAGTTGTGGGCAGTGGGTTTGGGGGGGATTTGGGGGGCTCAGCACCCAAGGTAAGGGAGCTATGGACTTGGGAGGTATTTAAAATTTTTTTTTACTGTTTACAAGTGCCCCTAGGGTGCCCGGTTGGTGTCCTGGCATGTGAGGGGGACCAGTGCACGACTAATCCTGGCCCCTCCCACGACCAAATGCATTGGAGTTGTTCGTTTTTGAGCTGGGCGCCTTCGGTTTCCATTATCGCTAAAACTGATACCGCCCAGCTCAAATCCGCCCAAATCCGATGCATTTTGCCCGGCACCAACCGTATTATCAAAACAAAAGATGGACACTCATCTTTTTCGAAAATACGGTCTGTCCCGCCCCTTCACGGACCCGTCCTCGGAGATAGTCGCCCATGGAGATGGGCGTCCGCGTTTGATTATGCCCCTCCTAGTCTGTTAATTTTTAGGGTCCTCAAGGGTCTGAGCCTTGGTTAACTCAGAAATCAACTTTACTGGTAGAACCCAGCCTAGTCCCTGAGATCTCAGCATGAAACTTTGTTTGTTTTTCCTTCATAATATATAGCTTCTCACTGCTTCTGCCCAGTCTTTGGAAGTCTTTGAAAAGAATTTAGATATTAAGATTAAAAAAAAAAAACTTTCATTTTTGAAAGGCATTAAAATCCTTGCTCTTTACTTAGGCTTATGACTCTTTGTAGACTTAGAGAGGAACATTGTCTCTTCTCTTTTGTTCTGTTCAGTTTACTGGGGTTTGAGTTTCCCTCTGATATCCCCATTTTTTGAGGGCTTCTAAAAGGCCTGGGTGGATCTTTTCTTATTTAACAGTGGAAAATCCCATGTTAAGCTGTGTTAACTCCTAATCTTAACACATTTTAGTAAAAGGGCCCTGATTCTTATGATTGTTTTACTGCATTGTTGCCTGTTTATTATAAATGCTTTTATTCCTTACCTTGGCTACTTTTGTGGGAGTTCAAGTAAAAGGTGACAGCAGTGATGCAGGCAGCAGAGGCAGAGATAGGAAGGGAAAGAGGAGGATTTTCTTTCCTTTTTTTAAAGATTAGGATACATGGCTGAATGCACACATTAGAAACTATACAGTAGGCCAGGAACAGACAGAGGAGACAGGAGCATAGACAAAAGCAGCAGGTGAGGAGAAGCTTTAGCTTTGTTATGTTTTCTTTTTCTTAGTTTGAAGCTTGTGGATTTGGGGATAAAAGTACCTGCTAGCTTAGAAACTAGACAGAAGGCTTGGCAGTCAAGACAACAGGCAGTGGCAGATAGCACCTGCAGTGAGAGGCAGGGGAAAAGCTGGGTTTGCTTTTTCTTTTATTGTTTTATTCTAATTTTTTTTATTCAGTTTTTTTTTTTTTACAGATACAACTCTTGCTTTTTTCAGTTGTAGAAATTAGAAAGCAAGCAATAGCAATTACAATAGAAACTTTGGAGTAAATTTCAGCATGGAACACTCAGTGTTTTCTTAAACATCAGCAGCTTTGAGATTTTTATACCAGGACATATACAAGGGAATCTATATATGGCATCTAATGTCAGGAGCTACTTATGCATTGAGTTTTCATCATGGAAAAACATTCTACGGGATGCAAGGTGCTGAAATGTGGCAGAAACTGCAGATCCATGTGAAAAACACACATGCATATTTATAGAATAGTGCCTAAGTGTTTCCGCATGGATCTACAAAGGGAGTGTAACAATGGGAGGGACGTGGCCAGGTCAGGGGCATTCCCTTAAAATGCACACAATATAATAAAATAGTGTTAATCTGCATCCAACTTGTGTGTTGAGATTTATACCTGGTTTCTGCTGGTATAAATCCTGGCACCCAAAGTTGAGTGTGGATCCCAGTGCTATGGGCTATTCTATAAAGGGCATCCATCTTTTCAGTGCTCATATTTTCTGGTGCTGAACACATTTACAGTTAGCAATGTTCAGTGGTTCAAAGGCAACATGGAGGGGCATTTTTGAAAGAAACGTCTATGTTTGGATTTGGACGTCTGTGTAATATGTCCAAATCCGGGAGCGGGGAAAAGCATATTTTTGAAAAAAGATGGAGGTCCATCTTTCGTTTCGAAAATACCAAGGACATCCTGTGATTTGGACGTCCTTGTTTTCAGTCCATTTTCGAACAAAAAACATCCAAATGCAAGGTGTACAAAGCAGAGGAGGAGTGGCTTAATGGTGAGTACAGCAGGCTTTGGTTCTGGCAACATGGGTTCAATTCCCACCACTACTCCTTGAGACTTTGGGCAAGTCAAATACAGAAAGGGCATTTTTGGAAATGACATCTAAGTCTAAACTTGGGTGGTTTTTGTAAAACGTCCAAAATCAGAACAGGAAAGGTCATTTTCTACAAAAAATGTATATCTTTTCCTTTTGAAAGTGCTGTTTGGAAAAATGTTTTGTGATTTGAGGGAGTAAGGGGAGGTGATCCCTGAGTCCCTCCAGTGGTCATCTGATAATTCAGACCACCTCTTGTGAGGAGTAGCCTAGTGGTTAATGCGAAAGACCTTGATCCTGGGGAAGTAGGTTCAATTCCCACTGCAGCTTTTTGTTATAAAAACAGGTCTAGCTCAAAACGTCTAAGTTTTAGTCTTGGACATCTTTGTTTTGTTCCACTGAAAGATGTCCATGTCTTAGGAACACCCAAGTCCCACCTTGAACACACCCCTGGCATGCCCCCTTGAGATTTGTATGTCCTTCTGATGGACTGCAGTTGGAAAATTCCAAAATCAGGTTTCGATTATACCGATTTGGACGTCCCTGGGAGACCCTTGAACATACCCCTGGCATGCCCCCTTGAGATTTGAATGTCTTTCTGATGGACTGCAGTTGGAGACATCCAAAATTGGGTTTTGATTATAACAATTTGGACATCCCTGGGAGATGGATGTCCATGTTCCGATTTACGTCGAAAGATGGACGTCCATCTCTTTCGAAAATGAGCCTGCTGATCTATTATGGTATCTTTTGCAACCTCGCTATTGGGATACCCTATCTTCCCTGTTTTGGTGATATCTTTGAAAGATACCTTATTCCGAACCATGCACTTTTGAGCAATTATCGGCCTTCCCTTTGCCTAGGTTGTATGTGGTTTATAAATACATTAAATAAAAAAAACATAAATAATAAAATAATGCAGATGCCTTTCATACTATATCATAACTAGGGGGGGTTATTTACTAAAGTTTATATCAAGTTTTCTGCAACAGGGCCCATAGGAATAAAATGGGCCCTGCTGCAGATAACTCGAGATAAGCTTTAGTAAATGGGGGGAGGGGGTAAATCTGATGCACAGTATACCCTATACATTCAAATAAGTTTGATTCTTTGAACTACTACATGCAAATATGGTCACTTCTCATTGTAGATTCTGAAATTCCTGCATTTTTTGGAACCCTAAATACACGGAAGTGAGTATAACTGATTTTTAGAGAAACAAAATGTGGAATGCACTACCACTTGACATCTGACAAATATCACTGAAACGCCTTTTTCATATGCAACTGAAGGCACTTTTATATAAGCACATATTTTCTAATATTTAGTTCTCAGGTTTTTATGCTATTGGTGGACTATAGGGTTGTTTTATTTTAAGGGCATTAAGCCCTCAACATGTAGTTAGCACATGCTAACAGGCTACCACAGAACATGTTAAAAACATTTTGTGGTAATTTGCCTGTTTGTGTGCTAACCTACGTGTTACTAATTTTTTAGAATTTTATTTTGGAGGGGTCATGCAATTTGTGGAGAGTGACCATTCCTGAGTTATCCATCTAGTGCATTATGATTGTATGCACTAACCTGATATAGCACAGTTAACGCGGGAACACTTACTGCCAGATTTTATAAAGCATGCCTAGAGATCCATGCTGAAATTCAGGCATATTCTATAACAATGTGTGCAATTTAACTGGCTTAACAAGCTAATCAGCATTGATAACAGCTCTTAACAATCAATAATGAGCACTAATTGACAATAATTAGAATTTACACGCACAACTCGCTAAGCGTATTCTATAATGAAATGTACCTAAATTCTATTGCATGCAGTTCAAAAGGGGCATGGCTAAGGGTGGGGATGGGGAAATGAGTGTTTTGTGGGCATGCCAAAATATATTCGTGTAGTTATAGAATATGGCCCAGTGTGCATAAATCTATGTGCAGGGATTTATGTCACATTTTCATTGGTGTAAATGGAGGCATGTAGTTTTAGCCACTGGGATATCAACTAAGCGTATTCTACATACTGTGACTAAATCTAGGCGCTGCTTATAGAATATGCTTAGGTGGAAATATTTACCGCACAGATTTTTTAGGTTCCTTATATAGAATCTGGCCCTTAGTGCTTTCTAAATAGAAGGGGATTAGTGCCCCCACATTATTTCTTTGCAGGTACCATGCGCTCATGGGATTAGTGCCCAACCTGCAATTAACACAACATAGAAATCCCTAAAAAAGACCACACTGAATTTGCGCTTATTGCATGGGAAAGTCCTGAATTAACCCTCATTAAGCCCAGATATTATCTTAGCTCAGTAAAGTGACTTCTATGTGTAATTTGATATATGTTTTATGAAAAGGGCAGGCATGTCTGTTTTTTTATGGTGGGGTGATTTTTTTTTAAATTATGTATGTAATTGCGTAATCAGCCTAGATTTGTAGATAATAAATAAAATGAAGCTCAGCTTTCTCAGGCACGGTCTCTAATTGTCAAAATGGCTGTCTGTAACATAGAAAACATATCATGAAAAGTTTTGTTTTGGCGGTGGGTAGAGGGTTTAAAAAAAATCCCTCTTTTATTTTTAATGGCGGGCAATACAGAGTGTTATCTAAAATGTAATTTCAAGGTACAAAGAAAGTTATAAGCTTAGTGGTTAGTAGATTGGAACCGGTGGAAATAGCATGTTCAACGCAAAGTCTTCTTACTCAAATGAAGAGAAATGAAGAAACAACAGCAAGGAGAGAAGTGCCTTCAGTGTAGCCAGATTTATTTAGACTCAGCCTATTTTCTCCATCAGTAAGAAGGGGCAGCCTGACCATCAATCACAGTCAGATCGTTCACCCCCCACTTCCACCCTTCACCCTGTTAAAAAGACAACTTGGCAGCCAGATAACTAAATGTATGTTATGCTTCAACAATGTCACTTAAGAAAAGCATTGCTATACTGAGCATGACTTTCACAATGCAACAACTTATTACAGGAATTTTAAAGCTTCAATAAAGCACTGAGGACTATTTCCGAGCTGCCACCCACTGCAGTCAACATTTATTGAACCTTTAGTAAAACAGAAGAAAGTGTACCTGATTGAAATAGAACCTTTCACCCTTGTCCTTGTATGATAAGACTACACAGGTGCTTAGAAATATATCACAACTTTTCTTAGGTCACTCAGCAAAAGTTTAGTTGTGTGTAACAGTATAGTGAACGATTTTATGAAGAAAATGATGAATCTTAATAGGACAAATGGTACTGTCTACTGCTCTTCTTGCATTCACCCTCCTTTACCCACTTGTAAAATATCAACAGGTCAACAAAAGACTTCAGATGTATGAATTGGAGAACATATGCCAGGGCTGAATAAATGCATATTTAGAAAGGTATATTCCTGACTGTATACACAAATTTGCAAAACATGACCTTCAGCTTTTACTCACCAGAAATTAAATACAGTCACTTTTTACTTCTCTCCCCCAATATATATGCCCCTCATGATATTTAAACACTGCCCTCAACATTGATATTCAGTGCCAGGCCATACCAGGATACAGATACGAAATAGCTCTCCTAGGGGTCCTTTTACTAAGGTGCGCTGAAAAATGGCCTGCGCTAGTGTAGGCGCATGTTTAGGGTGCATGCAGATCCATTTTTCAGCGCACCTGTAAAAATGGCCTTTTTACAATTTTTCCAAAAATGGACTTGCAGCAAAATAAAAATGGATGCATGTCCATTTTGGGTTCGAGACCTTACCGCCACCCATTCACTTAGCGGTAAGGTCTCTCATGTTAACCATGTGGTAATCGTCTATACGCATAGAATGCTGATTACTTCCCAGTTTTCACTGTGTGCTGGAAAATAAAATATATTTTCTGGCACACGTAGTGGATGCGCATAAAAATGAAATTACTGCAAGAGCCACACGGTAGCCGGGCAGTAATTCCAAATTGGCATGCATTGGGCAGGCATAGGACTATTTGTCCAAATAGTTTTCTGGATATCTGCAGTAAACATATGCATTGTAATGTAATATGTCTCTTGTATCCTGCTAACTCCTACAAAAGTGGTTCAAAGCGGGTAACAAAAAATGAAAAATTAACCCATCGATTTCGTAATTTCTATGAAAATAATAGTAAGAACTAAAAAAATGTAATTCTAATGGAAGAGCTGACCAAAAGTGAGGATCTTGATAAATAAAAGTAAACTTCGAATAATGCTTGTATCTGGCTCATAATAAAGAAGGCAGAAGTAAGCAAAATGGGTCCCCCATTCTAACAAAACTGTTCACAGAAGGAAATGAAAAAAAGAAGAATATAAACAGGAATAAAGCCATCAAACATTTTGAATATTATATAGGGCAGTTCAAACAGAACACGAGATTGAAATGGGAGCATTTTTATGTTTATTTAATATGAGTATTATCTGTATTCAAGTGCGTTGTCTGTGTAATAGATAGCAATGTGTATTAGGACTGCTGTTCCTATAGTTTGCAGTATCGTGTGATTGATTCCTTGTGAACTTTCCTTATTGTCTGTTAGCTCTGAGCTAGAGCCAGGCTTGCCTCCGTATCCCTGCAGGCTGTGTGAGAGACCCCAGTCTTGTTAGCATACCTTATGATCAGTGGCTATTCTATGGCTATCCATCCTTAATCTACTGTAATTCCATCAAGAGTTTTCATCATTTCCCCAGGTCATTCCCCATTTATTTTCACTGAGTTTCTCCCCCTTATTCTTCTTTGAGTATTACAGCTTTTCCTCTCAGCTAGGCTGAGGTTCTGGCCATCTCCTTGCCTCTGGGGTAACTAGATACAGACTCTAAGTGCAGAAGGCAACAATTCTGTCTAAGCAACTGAACTGAAAGTTTGATTTTCTTTGTTTATTCTGAGTACTACAATAAAGAAGATTTGCTTAAGAACTGAGAATGTACTGGTAACGCTTCTACTTAGGGAAGGTTTAGGTTGGATGTTGAAGCTACTCTATACTTTGCTTAGAACAGTACAGCAACTAACTGTCTTTATCACGCAATATAACCAGCTAGCCAAAAATATTCAATGCTTTGCCACGTACGTTTATTGGCCAAATCGGACTGCCTAAATAGCAGTCCTCTCTTTGGCCACTATAAACTTTACTGGCCAGTGTTGAATATTAACTTGGCCAGTTAAGTTTAAGCCAAACAAAAAAAAACTCCCCTGGATATTAAATGCCAGTCACCAGAAAGGGCCTGGCGTTGAATATCTGAGCTCAATGCCAATTGCAGCACTTAGTCAGCCTGCCTCCCTCAGGCTGAATATTGGCCGGACAATGTCTATCTGTTTTAGCAACCTCTTTTTTTTTTCTGGCACATAGAATAATATGGATTCCAGCCAAAATGCACAGAGTTGGGATAGCTGACTCCAATGTGTGTTGGCACTGCCATGTTACCACTGTTCATTCCTTTCACATGATTTATTACTGTTTGGATTTTCTGGGAGAATGTCTGGATTGACATTAAAGGAATGTTGCAGATTTCTGAAAATATTAATATTAAGATTGTAATGTTTCGCTCGCTTGCTTTAGCTACCAAACTTGATAAATGGCATAATAAGATACTGGATACACTGATTGCGCTAATGCTTCAGATGATCCTTATGAATTTGAAGAAGGTAGATAGGTTGAATAAATCTTTGTGGAGGCAAACTTTGGGTTTAATATATAAACATGAGAGCAAAGCTGCAGAAAATCCAATAGAGTGTCTAAGATTAAAAAGATGTGGGCACCAGTGCAGATATATTTAAATGCTAAAGCCTTTGAGTGAGTATACATTAATACTCATATACATGTTACATATATAGACTTAACCTCGTCCTGATTGATATTACATGCATTTAGCTTTCTACTACTCTTTTGTTTCTTTTTGTTGTTTGACCGCAAACTCAGTTTTGTGTTGACATGTATTGTTATACTACTTCTAATCTGTATTTCTAATATGGAAAATATCGTAATAAAATTTGTGAACTAAAGAATTAGCTCAATATAAGCCATAACTAAGCCAGTCAAATAAATGCCGCACTATGATGCCTGGGTGTCTCAACTATCTTGTCACAGCAAGTAGGCCACCTTCATCCCAGCAAGACTTTCACATATCACCTGGAGAAACTACACTTAAATGTTCCTATCAGAGGCATATCTGAACTTCGGCAGTAGGCGGGGCCAGAGCCAGAGTGAGGGGGCACATTATAGGCCCCCCCCCGCCGCCATTGCCGACCCCCCCGCCACCACTGCCGACCCCCCCTGCCGCCGTCACCTACCTTTGCTGGCGGGGGACCCCAACCCCCGCCAGCCGAGGTCCGATTCCTCCTGCCGCTGCCTTTAAAAATATTCCTTCAGCTGGCAGGGGACCCCAACCCCCGCCAGCCAAGCCAAGGTCTTTTAAGTTCTTCGTCCTCCATGCTGTTCAAAGCTGCTGAATCCAGTTTCGGAGTCTGACGTTGCAGTACGTTGTACGTACAGGACGTCAGACTCACAGAAACAGAGTCTGTGAGTCTGATGTCCTGCATGTACAACGTGCAGCGACGTCAGACTCCAAAACTGGATTCAGCAGCTTTGAACATAACGGAGGACGAAGAAGAACTTAAAAGACCTCGGCTCAGCTGGCGGGGGTTGGGGTTCCCCGCCAGCTGAAGGAATATTTTTAAAGGCAGCGGCAGGAGGAAGCGGACCTCAGCTGGCGGGGGTTGGGGTCCCCCGCCAGCAAAGGTAGTCCACGGCGACGGCGGGGGAGGGTTGAAGGCGGGAGGGGGGTCCAGGGCAAAATCTGCAGGGGCCCAGGCCCCCGTGGCCCCACGCAGATACACCCCTAGTTCCTATTACATCTCAAGTGTGTCTATGCCAATCAGACACATGCCCCCTGATTTTATAACAGGGCACTTATATTTATGTGCTAATTGTGTGCTTAAATTTATAGAATACTACCACTTAAGTAGGCAAATATACTACTACTAATCATTTCCATAGTGCCACTAGATGTGATTTCTGTGCAGAAATCGAAGTGTATTCCATAACAATGCATATAACCTAATCAGTGCTGATAATTGCCAATTAATAATTAGTAACACTACTTGGTATTAATTAGAATTTACGCAGAGAACTGTCTAAGCATATTCTATAATGTGCTGCACGTAAATTCTAAGTTGCATATTTGAAAAGGAGACATGGCCATGGGCATGGAATGGTGAGTCATGGGTGTTTCTAAACTCTATGCACGTTGTTATAGAATATACCTGGTCTATGCCTAATTTAGGCATCAGCATTTACAGCAGGGTTTACTTGGTGTAACTGCCTGTAACTAAATTTAGTTGCACGGACTGGTGCTCAGCAGATTCTATAAACTGTGTAATTAAACTCTGGAATTCTTTGCCAGAGAATGTGGTAAAAGCAGTTAGCTTAGCAGGGTTTAAAAAAGGTTTGGATAACTTCCTAAAAGAAAAGTCCATAAGCCATTAATAAGATGAACTTGGGGAAAATCCACTGCTTATTTCTAGGATAAGCGGCATACATCTATTTTACTGTTTTGGGATCTTGCTAGGTACTTGTAACCTGGACTGGCCACTGTTGGAAACAGGATACTGGGCTTGATGGACCTTTGGTCTGTCCCAGTATGGCAACACTTATGTTCTTATGTAACTGTATGGAAATTTAGGCTTATTCTATAAAGTATGCCTAAATTAAGGCATACCTTATAGAATGCACTTAGGTGAATTTTGTTTTAGTGGTGAATTTGTAGGCATGATATATAGAATCTAGTCCTATATGTAGGTACTTTATCTGTCCCTAGAAGGCTAACATTCTAAACATTTTGTACCTGGGGACAACAGAGGGTTAAGGGGCCCTTTTACAGAGTGGCAGTAAGCCCAGTGTGGGCTTACCACATGCTAATCTTGATCTACCATCAACCAAACATGGGTGCTGGCGGTAGTTCCAGCCTTGGTGCTCACCATTTGCCACACTACAGAAAATAGCTATTTTCCAGCACAACACTAACTACGTGCTACCTGGTTACTGCTGGGTTAGTATGGGAACCCTTAACACTACCTCAATGGGTGGCGTTATGTGCTCCCTCCCTACATGGCCACACGGTAAGTGAAATTTTACCGCATGACCATGCCATTGTTTGGTCCTTTTTACCCACTGTAGTAAAAAGGTCTACAGTGCATGGCAAAAAGGGCCCCCACAACTAGTGCAGGGCTCTTTTTACTGCAGCTTGGTAAAAGGACCCCTAAGTGACTTACCCAAGGTCACAAGAAGTTGCAGTGGGACTTAAACCCAGGTTACCAGATCAAATCCTGATATACTAATCAGTAGACTACTCCTCCACTCCACTATACACTGAGGGCTCAGCACTATTCTCTGATTGGTGTGCTCAAATCCCTAAGGTCCCCTTTTACTAAGCTGCGGTAAGTGCTAGTGCATGCCTACAGTGGCTTAACAGGGCTTACTGTGGGATGCGTTCAGGAGTCCTGTGATAAGATTCCAATCTGCACATGCAAACCACAAACTTACATTTTAAATTTTTTTTTCTCTGAAGAGGAAATGTCAAGGGTAGAGAGCGGGCATGTCTGCACTAATCAGTTAGCACGTCTACATTACTACACGTTGATTAGTGTAGGACTACAGAGTGAGCCCTTGCCACCTACAAAATGGATGGTGGTAAGTGTTCATGTGGTTATTGTTTCTAGGTTAAATGTTTTTTATTGGTGATAACAACAATACAAATACACACATCGGCATAGGAGGACTGCTAAAGAGGAGTAGAACAGCAACTAAAACCAAAACATGAGAAAATCACCATACAATTTTCCAGCTAAGTACCTCCCCCCATTCCTTCCTCCAAACTATGGTTTAACAGTTATTATTGAAGATAACACAAAGGCATGGTGTCTGAATCAGTTTCTCACACCCTCACCCAAAACCCACCCTCTCCCTAGTATAGATTCTCAAAAATCCAGATATTAAACTAAGAACAGTAATAGAGAAAAAAAAAGTACAATGAGAAAACAAATGGTAATTGTTTTTAATGACCGCACTCTAATGGCAACATCAGCACATGGCCATTAAAACAAAAAAATAGAAAATCAGCCATTTGACTGCTACAGTAAAAATGGCTTAGCATTCAAGAAAAACCTGTTTAATTGGTGCCAGTGGCGTAGTCAGACCTGACATTTTGGGTGGGCCCAGAGCTAATATGGGTGGGCACTAGGTGTGAGTAGTGTTTCTTGGGATATTCCTTAATAATGCCTTAGAGTGCACTTGATGATGGATTTCTAAGTAAACAGTCTGTGCATCAGCTCTCCTGCATTAACACAAACCGCATACCTGGTTCATGGAACACCGACATTTTTAAATATAGTGATTTTATCCCATATCTCAAACTTGACCAAATATGACTTCTATAAGGCAAACATGTCAATGACACATATCCTTCAAACTTTGCTTTGTAACAAATGCAAATGCCTGATTAAGCTGTATTCATAAAACAGGTAAATTCTGAAACTGACATTTCCATTTAAAAAGCCAGAGAAGTCAGAATCATATAGATCCCCACACGAAATACATGCACACAGAATCTTTAACATCGGTCACATGCAGAACATAGACCACCCCTTACCAACTGCAGAATAAAACACAAAAAATTAGAAATCACAGAGATGGCAAATTACCCAGTTCCAGGCTTTTGTGCAGTCCTGATTTAGACTAATAATATAACCCAAATCAGTGTGGGATTTGCAGTGCCTGATTCTGCCCATGGAAATCAGTGCTGCAAGTCCCATAACAATGAGGTGGTCAGAAATGCAGGAATGTCCCAAAATCTCCAGCTTGGAACTGTAGACCAATGAAAAGGAAAGCATCTTAAACACTACAGTGAGCATTAGAACATCAATTCACCTATTGTAAAACAAAACCAGACAGAATAGTACAGATCCTCGATGTTGCACAGTCAATGCCAACTGAAAGCCATGTCTTTTTCAGAAACACAGATACACCCTAATCCACTATAGAATAAGTAATCATAAACTTTCTATTTAGACAAAAATTAAACTGAACCCCCAAGATGCCAGACTCTGCATACAATGCAACACCACAGAAACCGAAAATGTCCCCTAGTACTGTGCAAAATATAAAGACAGCAGATGTAAATTTGAAAAAAACTAACAAATACCAATCACCACTTTACAAATTAACAAATAGAAATAAAACAAATATAGAAAATAAAATAATACCATTTTATTGGACTAATACATTTAGCTTTCAGAGGCCAAAACCTCCATCCTCAGGTCAATACAGTATTGCTGTTACAGTATCCTAGTCCTGACCTGAGGAAGGAGGGGTTGTTCTCTGAACATTAGTCAAAATGTGTTAAAATCAGTCCAATAAAAAGATTACCTTATTTACATGTTCTATTTATAAACATTTATTAGCACATCTACAATACTACTTTATCCTAAAGGAAATAGGAAGTTACATCAGAGGGCAGGACACAGTGATTGAAGGGCCAACGCAACGAGGCTATTTGCTTGCCTTACAGCAGCGCAGAGCAGACGCGAGGCGCTTCTTCGCTTTTCTTTTTTAAGGCTGGGTGCCGGGTGGCAGAAGAGGATCATCTCTCCGTCCGTCGACGGAGCTGGTAGGCAGGTGGGGGCGGGGCGGACGTTAGTTGAGAGAAAGTGGCTGGGCCTGGGCCCATCCAGGCCCGCCTGTGGCTACGCCCCTGATTGGTGTGCTAAGCTACTTTCTACCGTACCTTAATAAAAGGACCTCTTAGCACATAAATACATAGGCAACGACTAACAGTTGTACACATAACTTACAGACATTGGTTGGCACCTCCTAAAAAGTGGGTAGATTTCTGGGAAATAATTAATATACCAATGATGTGCTTAAGCAATCACTTTTCTTTCTGGCACATAGATCTGATGCAAGTGGGCAGGCCTAAATGTAGGGACTTTGATGCTGATCTAGTCTCACAACGCATGTTGTTGGGCATCTAATTTGTGCCTCCCAGTTATAGAATTGTTCCCATGGAGGCCAGTTCTAGAACACAATGCGGAGCCTATGTTCCATTCTAGAATGCTATCATGTCTAACCTTTAGATATGATCACTTAGCCCAGCCATAGAGCTGATAGAATTGTTAATGCCTAAGTGTATCAGAAATGCAGATAACTTACCCACTGTGCAAGTTACATGAGTTAGTACATAATAGCACTCACTTAGGTCATATTTACATATAACCTAGTGGTTAGGGTGGTAGACTTTGGTCCTGGGGAACTGAGGAACTGAGTTCAATTCCCACTTCAGGCACAGGCAGCTCCTTGTGACTCTGGGCAAGTCACTTAACCCTCCATTGCCCCATGTAAGCCGCATTGAGCCTGCCATGAGTGGGAAAGCACGGGGTACAAATGTAACAAAAATAAATATATACTAGAATTCTAAACATTTATGTATAGTGCACATGCAAATGTCAGTGCAGAAAATGTAATGAGTGACTCTAGATTCTTGAGGCTGTTTCCTTGCCATTGTATCATGTAATCCCATCTAGTGGCCAAAAGAACAAGACAGCAAATCTTTCCCATTCAGAAATGGGGAAAGTGTAGGCACCCCTGGTCAACTATGTTTCAATAAATCCCTATGTGAAGAAACTCTACATGACACAAAGTTAAACATAACCCATCTGATAGTCAAAGTGATATAATTGGACAGGAAAGGCTCCTGCATGATTAAATCACCTACGTCTGCATAAATGCTGATATTCACCATAGACCTTCTCTGCACTGCCTGGTTACTGCTGAGCTGGTCTGTAGGCAGAGCTCAGGCAGAACCAAGGAGGAGTTGAGACTTGACTGGCTTAGCAGCCAGATTCAGACTGCTAGCTGATTAAGCATAAAGACTGTCCTAACTTTAGAGCTGCAGAGGCAAACGGACACCGGTCTGAATATTGGCTGGTACCTGATTAAGCTTCAGGTAACAGCAGAAGACTTCAGGCTGCCCCCCCTTACAATTCTCATTCCCACTCCCTGGAACTGTAACACTACCTCTTCCTGTCCACATGTCCCCTCTCCCTCCAAAGAAATATTATGGCAGACTCAAGCATCCCATCTTCCCAAGCCCTTCATGGGCCTTCTTGATGGACCCTGGAAACCTAGCTGGGCAAATGTGCTGAAACGAGGCCCGCTTGCTCCTGCCTGATGTGACTGCCTGTTCAAAATAGCTGCAGCAATCTCTAGTGGCAGCCTTATGATACATGGGTAGTACCTAGAGGTTGTGGCAGCCATTGTGAACAGGCAGCTTCACTAGGCAGGAGCAAGTGGGACATCACTCCTGCCTGTTGGCCAAAGACCATCAAGGTAGGTTTGTGAGGGCCTGGAAGATAGGGGAGTTGTGATCTTTTTTAAGGGGGTGGAAGGGGTTGCTGCAGTTTTAGGAGTGGATGAGGGGATTGGAAAGGGAGGCACTCCAAGCCTGGGAAGAAACCTTATATATATCCTGGCCAATATTCAGCTGGGACCCATATAAGCTGTGTACATTGCCTGGCATTGAATATCTTGAGCTAATTCTGCCTGCAGCAGTCAACATTAAAAACTGCTGACCACCATGGGTTGAATATTGACTGGAATATGTTTCTACAAATTTGAATATATAATTATTGTTTATTTGCAGTTTCTTGGATATTAATTTTTTTTTTTTAAACAGTGAATATAGCAGATGTAAAAGTTTGGTCATCCTTTTAATCAGTATTTGCAACATCTTCTTTGGCAGAAATAGCAGATTCCAAACATTTCTTATAGCCAGCTAAGAGTCTTTCTATCTTTGCTTTGTATTTTTTTCCACTCTTTACTGTAGCATTCTTCTAGTTCAGAAATATTATTAAGTCTCATTACACACACTGCATGCTTCAGACTTCTCACACAGATTTTCAAGAATATTTAAGTCTGTGAATTCCAATCCAAAGCCTTTTTTTGTCTCTATACTGTGGTTGATTTTATGATGATGATGATGATGGTGATTATTGGTAATTTTTTATTATATCCACTTATAACACCAGCATGAACTCGGACGTATGTTTTGGATTGTTGTTTTGTTCAAATACCAGCCTCTCTACAGCTTCAATTGCTTCACTCACTGTGGGATGTTAGCTTTTAGCATATATTGATATATGAATTGAATCCATTTTATTTTTCATCAGCATATTTCCTGTGCCTATGGCTGCCACACAACTACATTACATTACACTTTGAATTTATATTCCACAAAACCTATTCAGTTCCATGCAGAAAACAATATGTTTATGTTTAATAAAAACTTGATATACCGTGAAGTCCAACATGAGAGAGTCTAAGCAGTTTACAATAAAAGAATAAAAATATAAAAACAGAAAGGAATGCCATAGTTTATAGGACAGAAAACACACAATCATGCAAGATCAATCAATCAATCAAAACGAACAGTACTGACCACCAGAACACTACATCTGGGAATTACAATATAAAAACACCACATCCACTATAATAAAATCAACCCAGATATTTTTTTAAATAAACTTTTAAGCTGCTTATGAAATATTAAATAATCTCGTAAAGATAGGACTGATTAAGGGAGAGAGTTCCAACTTGAAGCTGCTTGATATATTAAAGAAGAGGATAATAAAGTTCTAACCAGCTTTACTGATGGGAAACGTAATATCAACTGTTTCCGTAACAGTTGCTTACTTAAAAGCAGAAAATGATCTACCAAATATAACTGTCATTTCCATAAACAGCCTTAAAAATGAAAGGGCTTGATATTTAGCAGGTGGCAGGCGGTGCGTTTGCTGTCCATTGTTTGTAACTTTTGATAATCATATGTGCCCAGCCCATAAAGGCAACATTACAATAGTCTATTCTTGATGATGAATACGAATAAGTTCTGTAATCTGCTGGATGGTAGAGAATACAATTTAAGATATACCACAGATTGTGAATCGAACCATGTGGTGTATATCTTAAGTGACCAAAACATAATCTAAAGTATTCTTGTATGGATGCTCCTCTTGTCCAACATTGCACACAATATTCACATAAGTTTGAAGATCTGAGATGTATAGTGATAGATCATGTTCCTGTGCATATTCGAAGCGGTGATCAAGACTGCAAAATAACACAAAGAGAACAGCGTTGGATATACAGATTGGGATCCCTGATTCCACATTGTTTAAACACTAAAGTTGAATGGAAAGTGTTTTTTTGAAGCTTTAGGCTGTTATAGTTTGTGTCTTGCCCTTTAAAATTTCCCTCCAGGAGATAGGAGGAGCTTAACCAGGAAATGGTTTAAATACCCCCAGTGCCATGTTGATAGTTACAACGGAGCTAGTTGGTGGTTGAGGAAGGTGAATCCGAGTATTGAAGTAAGTGAGTTAACTAATTACTTTTTGTGCTCAAAAGGTGACTGATTCAAATATTTTTCTATGTATGCCTGTAGGTGCTGTGAAGAGATGTTTAGGCCGGCTCCTTGAAGCAAAGAGCGAAGCGGGAGCTCGCCGTCGGGCACAGACACGAGTAACAAATCCAGCACTAACCACAGCTACGTACTCCCATAATAAAGTATGATCACAGTTAGATAGAGGTTTTGACTAATGAGGATTCTCGCCAACATGAACTAAGAATAAAAGTCACGTTGAGCATTGTGGTCAGTTGTATGGCTAGTAGCATGCTCAGCTGAGCCGAGATTCTGAAGTCTTTCCTCTTTAATAATACAGTCATCCAATGAGCACAATATCTGTTTGCAGTGCAGTAGATGTGGTATAGTAATATAGAATAAGAGAAAACACCCTAAATATCATTTTATAAAACAATAAATTAAACAAAGAGAGCAAAAGTGGTGAACCCTTTGGGACACCACAAACAGGATTCCAAAAAACAGACAAAATCCTCTACATTTTTACTCTGTACCAAGAACTAATCAGAAAACCTTTGAACCAATTTAATACAGCACCCTGGATACCAAAACTATCTAATATTAATAATAATAATAATAATAAGAAGAAGTCATGAACTATAAGATCAAAAGTGCTACACACGTTGAATTGAATAGTGATAGAACCTTGACCTTGACTAAGCAAAGATTTCCCATGGGCTATGTGGGCTCCTACAACAGTTTCATTACTATATCTATTGCAGAATCCTGAATGAGAAGAATGCAACAAATTAAAGGCCCTCTTTACTAAGATGTGCTAGCGTTTTTAGTGTGTGCTAAAAATTAGCATGCACTAACTGTGTAGATGCCCATAGGAATATTATGGTCATCTACACAGCACACACTAACGCTTAGTGCAAGATATAAATGCTAACACGCCTCTGTTCTATGTTCCAACCTCCATCATTTTTACTATTAATAAGAAGCATAATAGATGCATTCGTATACTTAATGGTTGGCAAGATGTTCTTTTCTGCACATACATTACCCCTTTTTCTCCAAAAGTATCTTGCATGATTTTAACAGTTCAACTTTAATTTAGGGGCTTATCTTTGAAACAGAAAAACATCCAAAATGCAGCTCAAAATGGCAGATGGATTTTTTTTCCCCAAAATGTCCCAATTACTATTTTCAAAACACATTTTGAGACTTTTTCTATGCAGTTCATCTGTTGTTTGTCCAAATCACAAGGGAGCATGTTGAGGGCGGGATTTGGGTATTCCCAGAACTTGTACATTTTTCTGCCAAATAGCAAATAGCAAAAATATCCAGAGCTATAATTTAGATGTGTTGGTCTAGACCTGTTTCATTCATGACTAAGTCATAAAAACATGCCTTAATGACCAAATGACAATTGGAAGGATTAAGGCATGACCCCTCTTACTCCCCCAGTGGTCACTGGCTCCCTCCCTACCCCAAGATGTGAAAGAAACAGTACGTACCAGTTTCTATGACAGCATCAGATGTTATAGCCAGTCCTATTAAAGCAGCAAGCAGGTCTCTGGAGTAGTCTAGTGGTCAGTGCAGTGCACTGTGAGAAGAGAACCCAGAACCATATCTGACTCTAACTAGTACACTTATGGTGGAAAGTGTGAGCTTTCCAAAATCCATCAAAATCCTACTGTACCCATATATATCTGACATTTGCAGTCATAAGGGCTATTGTAGTGGTGTACAGTTGGATACAGTAGGTGTTTGGTAGGTTTTGGAGGATTCTCCATATGATATAAGGAGGTAATAGTGAGTTGTGTACCTGGGACATTTTATGTAAAGTCCACTGCACTTCCAAGGAGTTGTAAAGTCCAAAATACAAAAATGTATTGAATAAAGGACACTTCTGAGACACAACATGGAGCTATGTTTTGGTGCTGTTGCCTGCATCAGGAGTCTGAGAGTGTAAACCCTGGGTATAACTGTTGGAAGTGTCATCCTATACCCTACTTTTTTTTTTGTTACATTTGTACCCTGTGCTTTCCCACTCATGGCAGGCTCAATGTGATGGGCAATGGATGGTTAAGTGACTTGCCCAGAGTCAGAAGGAGCTGCCTGTGCCAGGAATCAAACTCAGTTCCTCAGTTTCCCAGGACCAAAGTCCACCACCCTAACCACTAGGCCACTCCTCCACACTGGTTGGCTGATTACGTTGTAATGGTGTCCTTGCTCCTTCTCTTTTGCTGGTTCACTGTGGCCAGTATACTAAGAGTCTTTGCCCCTGTCTACATGTTAGACCTCATAGACTTACCACCCAGGAACACTAAAAGATCTGCACGTACATTCCTGAATCTTCACTTCCCCAGTTGCAAAGGACTAAAATACAAATGAACACATGCATCCAGCTTTTCCTACATATGCACGCAGCTTTGGAATACATTACCATAAGTACATAAGTATTGCCATACTGGGAAAGACCAAAGGTCCATCGAGCCCAGCATCCTGTTTCCAACAGTGCCCAATCAGGTCATAAATACCCGGCAAGATCCCAAAAATGTACAAAACATTTTATACTGCTTATCCAGAAATAGTGGATTTTCCCCAAGTCCATTTAATAACGGTCCTTTAGGAAGTCGTCCAAACCTTTTTTAAACTCCACTAAGCTAAGCGCCTTTACCATATTCTCTGGCAACAAATTCCAGAGTTTAATTACACGTTGATCGAAGAAACATTTTCTCCAATTCGTTATAAATTTACTACATTGTAGCTTCATTGCATGCCCCCTAGTCCTAGTATTTTTGGAAAGCGTGATGTGAAAAAATACGTGACCTAATCAACTTTCGGAAATCACTGAAGACATACCTCTTCAACAGAGCATACCACAATGATCCATCAATTGAACTTTAGCGCATTACTGCTTTAATTGTTATTCCGATTGTGTTCTCTTTTTACCTGATGCTTCATTCCATTATCCAGCTCATTTTCGAAAGTGATTGTCGGCCATCTTCCAACACAAATCGGGAGATGGCCAGCGATCTTCTGAACCTGGTCAAATCGGTATAATCGAAAGCCAATTTTGGCCGGGTTCAACTGCTTTCCGTCGCGGAGCCGGCAAAACATCAAGGGGGTGTATCGGTAGGGTAGTGAAGGCGGGACGGGGGCGTGTTCACGAGATGGCCGGATTTGCCTGATAATGAAAAAAAAAGCCAGGCTTCACGAGCATTTCGCCGGCTTTACTTGGTCCCTTTTTTTCATGACCAAGGTTCAAAAATGAGCCCCAACTAACCAAATGACTACCAGAGGGAATTGGGGATGACCTCCCCTTACTCCCCCAGTGGTCACCAACCCCTCCCACCCAAATTAAAACCAAAACACTTTTTGCCAGCCTCTATGCCAGCCTCAAATGTCATACCCAGCTCCCTGATAGCAGTATGCAAGTCCCTGGAGCAGTGTTTAGTGGGTGCAGTGCACTTCAGGCAGGTGGACCCAGGCCCATCCCCCCTACCTGTTACACTTGTGGTGGTAAATGGGAGCCCTCCAAAACCCACCCAAAACCCACTGTACCCACATGTAGGTGCCCCTCTTCACCCCTTAGGGCTATGGTAATGGTGTAGAGCTATTTTTTCTTTTTTTAATTTTTAGAAGTGCCCCCTAGGGTGTCCGGTTGGTGTCCTGGCATGTGAGGGGGGCCAGTGCACTGCAAATGCTGGCTCCTCCCGTGACCAAATGCCTTGGATTTTGCCAGGTTTGAGATCGCCGGCATTATTTTCCATTATGGCCGAAAACTGATGCCGGCCATTTCAAACCCGGCAAACTCTGACATTTGGCCGGGCCCAACCGTATTAGCGAAGAAAAAGATGGCCGGCCATCTTTTTTGAAAATATGGTTGGCTCCGCCCAATTGCGGCGCCAGTCCCGAAGATGGCCGGCCAAAATGCCCCTCCACGTTACCCATATTCTAATGTAATTGCTAATTGTATCTTTTACTCTGGTATGGCAATAGCCATGGCGGAACAATGTAAGCCACATTGAGCCTGCAAATAGGTGGGAAAATGTGGGATCCAAGTGCAACAAATAATAAATAAATAAAACTCAATTGCTTGTTTTTGTGTGATTTTCCCTTGTATGTGGATTATTTTTTTTTTTTTTGGAAAATTATCACAAATGAGAAAAGCACTGAGCACAAAACTTCTACAAATGTCCAGGAATGATAGACGTTTTTCTGGTTCAAAAATTCCTATCTTCCCCACTTGATTTTTGGATTGTTTCAGGAAAAACATCCAAAATTTAATTTTGCATGTTTTAGATGACATCAAAGAAAATGTCTCCTTATGATAATTATTGAATGCAAATCATTGTTGTGTAAGCTATTTTTTAATAGCTTTTGGACAACTACTCCAGCACAGGCAAACCTTTCAGTAGAATAGCACATCAAAGTGAAACCTTAACCAAGAATGTTAATTAAACGTATTTAAAGTACATGTAACCCTGATGAGCCATATCATTTATCTGAATCGCAATGTGGCTCATTTTTGAAACAGAAAAACATCCCAAAAATGGCACAAAGCGACAGAGGGACTTTTTATTTCACAAAAACATCCAAACTGCTATTTTTTGGAACTCATTTTAAAGATGTTTGTCTGTGCAGTGTAGGCATGTTTTGGGTGGGACTAGAGCAGATTTACGATTTGGATGCTTTTCTGTGATAATGGACCTGTTTCAATAATGACTATGTGCCAAAAAGGAGCCCAAACTGACCAGTTGATCACTGGAGGGATAAAAGCACGACCCCCCTTAATCACCCATTGGTCACTGACCCTCTTCCACCTCCCTAAGAGGTGAAAGTAGCAGTACGTACTAGGCACGACAGATATAAAGGCCATTATTCTTAGTGCAGCAAGCAGATCCCTGGAGTAGCCTAGTGGTCAGTGCAGTGGACTGTAGAGCAGGTGACCCAGGCCCATATCCCACTCTAACTGGTACACTTGTGGTGGAAAGTGTGAGCACCCCAAACCACAAAATAAGTACTGAACCCACATATAGGTGACACCTGCAGGCATAAGGGCTATTATAGTGGTGTACAGTTGGGCACAGTACATTTTTGCTACTCCTGGAGGGCTCACCATGCAGTATAAGAGAGTTAGGATGTGTACCTAGGACCTTTTATATTAAGTTAATTGCAGCGACCCAGAGGCTGCTCCTTTGCTCTGCTGAGATGTCTGTTGCCAGGGATGGCCCAAGGCAATCTGCCACCTGAATCAAGGAATGAGCTGTTGCCCTGGCTCCTCCACCATTGCCCTCCCCCTCCAGCCACGATCTAACATCTCCCCCCTTCTTTCCTAACCCCTTTCCCTAAATTTACCTTTTCTTTTCTTGTTTTTCAAAGAATGCGGTGGCGGCGGCAACAGTTCCCAAAGGCTGCCCTGCTGCTGGCCCCGCTGCCTTCTCTCTGCTGCAGGCAGAGGATGGGAGAATTTTCTTGGAGGTCACTAAGGTTTTTTTTTACTAAGCTGCAATAAAAAGTGACCTATGGTACTGTGAGAACATCTTTTGGGTGTGCGCTGGGTCATTTTTCACCACGTCTAGGAAAAAAGGGCCATTTTTAAGAGGCCGTAAAATGGACGGGCACTAAAATTGAAACCAGTGCACGTCTATTTTCAGGCTCAGACCTTACTGCCATCCATTCACCTAGTGGTAAGGGCTCATGTGCTACATGTGCGGTGACCAGTTGGGACACGCCAGCTGCCGATTAACGCTGGACACACTGTGCGTTGTAGGAAATAAAAAAATAATTTGTCCCAGCATTATGGGTGAGTGCCCAATCTGAAATTTCAACCAGAGGGCATGCTATCTTGACAGTGGTCTCATTTTGGTGCACATTGCATGCACATAGAGCCTACCAGCCTTGAGGGACGTTTTGTGAAGGGGGGACAGTAAGTAATAAAAGATATTGCATGGAAAAAATTCTGGTCTTTGATTGCCCACCTTTGCTAAGACCCTGGGAACTCAGGCAGTAGAAGTTTGCAGTGTATGGTGATAGAAGCCTCTGCCACAAGGTAGTGGGTGCCTGCAGAGCATTCCTGACTAGGGAACGAGTAGGAGTGCTTGGGGCAAAAACGCCCCAAATAGGAGATGAGGGAGTGGAAGTATCTCACTTCTAACAGGACTTTTATTGCATTGTTAAATAATCCCTTTCCGGAATGGGAGAGAGAGAACTAAGATAATCATGTGGAGATGACTGTGAAACTGTAAAACGTCTACAGGGAGATTATCAAATAATTTGCTCTGGATGCAAATAGAGATTTAAGATAGATCTGAACTGTAATTTTAAATGCCCTGATATCATTTGGAGATTATGTTTGATTCTGTGCTGACAATCTGGAAAAGCCTGAGAAATATAGACCAAGTTGACAAGCTTATGAACTATGCCTATTTTGTGTGTGAATCAAATAAAGAATGCCGAGAAAAGAGTACCCTTTGGTCTAACAGGATTTAACCAAGCCGTGGCCTACACCCAGCTTGATATCTTCAACTCTGTTTCTGTACATCCTGATCCCGGGGTGCCTGACCCAAACAGCTTAGCCGGTGCCTGTGAACCCATAGTTAAATTTGTCTGATCTCTTAAATATGTTATATTTCACTTTTTTCAGCTCTTTAGAAGGTCCTTTTACTAAGCTGTGGCAAAATGTGGTTTTAGCATACCCTAACATGAGTCTTTCCTGTGTTCTAAGGCCATTTTTATCTCCACTGTAAAATGGCTGATTTTCTATTTTCTGTATTAACAGCCATGCACTAATGTTTGCCATTAGTGTGCAACCATCTATATTAATAATTCTCACCTCAAACATTCTGAAGCTCACTCTGTGGCAGGGAAACCCTGGAGCCCTGCACTTAGGCTGTCACCACTCACTGTCACTCATGCACCACTCTCACTGATAGACCCACCCAAAGCCACGCCCCTTCCGCACATAATTGCCTACCTCAACGTTCTAATGAAGCTCCAACTTCCGGTTTGTGAGGTGCCAGAGATCGAAATTTTGCCCCATTATAATTTGCCCCGCCCTCGCGTCAAACGTGATGACATTGAGGGTGGAGCTATGACACTTGACCAATCACATCGCTCCGCCCTCAACGTCATCACGTTTGACGCGAGGGCAGGGCATACATCGATCTACTAGGCGACGACGATTGCAGGGAGTGAGCCAAGCAGGCTGTACGTCACAGGCAGCGAGGGAGCCAGCCAGCCACTCTCTATGTCACGGGGTGGGTCACCGGCCGGGGCGGGGTGCCCACGACCACCCTGAAGCACGGAGGGTAAGTCCACCATCAAGGGGAGGGGGTTGGGAACAAAAGCGCCTTGCTAGCGCCCGTTTCATTGGCCTCAGAAACGGGCCTTTCTTACTAGTATATATATAAATTCTGTGTGAGCACTTATTCCACATATTTTATAGGTGGTAAGGGGTCATGTGCAGGGGCATTTTCGAAAGAAATGCCTAAGTCAGAATTTGGACGTTTTACAAAGACTTCCAAATTCCGAACCGGGAAGAAGGTCATTTTCAAAAAAGAAGGTTGTCCATCTTTTGTGTTTGAACATACCATGAACATCCTGTGATTTGGACGTTTTGCGATTTGGACGTCTTTGATTTTCAGCCATTTTCGAAAAAAAAAAAAAATGCCCAAGTCTAAAATGTCCAAAGTCAAGCCATTGGGACGTAGGAGGAGCCAGCATTTTTAGTATACTGGTCCCCCTGACATCCCAGGACAGCAATCGGGCACCCTAGGGAGCACTGCAGTGGACTTCATAAAATGCTCCCAGGTACACATCTCACCCCTGCTCCTTTACCTTGTGTGCTGAGCCCCCCAACCCCCCCTCCAAAAAAAAAACCCACTACCCCAGCCCAGCCCTTATGGGTGAGGGGGCATCTATATGTGGGTACATTAGGTTTCTGGTGGGTTTTGGAGGGCTCACAGTTTCCTGCACAAGTGTAACAGGTAGTGGGGGTATGGGCCTGGGTCCACCTGTCTGAAGTGCACTGCACCTACTACTAAACTACTCCAGGGACCTGCATGCTGCTGTCATGGACCTGAGTATGACATCTGAGGCTGGCATAAAGACTGGCAAGTAATGTTCTTCAGCACATTTTGTGAGGGTGGGAGGGGGTTACTGACCACTGGGGGAGTAAGGGGAGGTCATCCGTGATTCCCTCTAGTGGTCATCTGGTCATTTGGGCCACCTTTTTGTGCCTTATTTGTAATAAAAACAGGTCTAGCTCAAAACATCTAAGTTTTAGTGCTAGACGTTTTTGCTTTGTTCCATTATGGCTGAAAGACGTCCAAGTCTTAGGAACACCCAAGTCCCGCCTTGAACACACCCTGATATTCCCCTTGAGATTTGGATGTCTTTCTGACGGACTTTGGAGAAATACGTCCAAAATGAGGTTTTGATTATACCGATTTGGACGTTTCTGTGAGATGGACATCCAAATGCCGACTTATGTCACTTTCTGGACATCCATCTCTTTCAAAAATTAGCCTAATAGTATACCTACATTAAACGATTAGGGCTCTGTTTACTAAGTCGTCCTAGAGACGCATTAGCATTTTTAGGGCACACTAAGCATTAGCACACGCTAACCGTATAGATGTCCATAATATTCCTATGGGCTTCTACACAGTTAGTGTGCACTAATTTTTAGCGCATGCTAAAAATGCTAACATGCCTTTGTAAACAGGGCCCTTAGTGTGCACATTTTGAAACTACCACATGATGCCTGAGTATGTCCCACTGTACTTCATTTTTAGTTGTGTTAGGTGCACATTAGCACCAAGGGACCATAAATTCCTTTTGTAGTACATATTATAAAACAAATCATTTTGTTGTAGATAATTCATTTCTAAATCTAAATATTTTTTTATTAATTTTGTTTTCTTTTTTGATGTTTCTATCAGCAAAATCATTAAACCTAAAGAACATTTGTTCCATTTTTTTAATAAACACCTCATCTAAAAACATTTTAGGTTCTTTAAAAATACAAAGACCTTTCATTATTCTTTTCACTCTGCAGTTTTCAAAGTTCCATAGTATAATTCCACCCATGCAAGTCCTTTACTCAATTTCACAGTCTCTTCCCAAGGGTCAGGTTATTCATCCATGTGATCAGTTTGTAGCTGAGGACATAATTCAAGGAATGTTCCTGGCCAACTCTAAATAATTCCCACATTAACTGCCATATGTGGAATGGGGCAATGCATGGGCAGGAGTTATGTCCTAAAATTAACACAGATGCATTTACATGGTGGATAACAAAGAATAGTTAATACACCTTGATAGGTGGCATTAAACTATAATGTGGCTCGCACACAGTAAGTGCATGATCTCTTCTTTATCTGTATGGAAAGATGTAGGATGCACTCCCAACATTTAGGGGAGAATTCTGTAAGTGGCCTCTAAAAAAACTGGCACAAAAAATAGTGTGTAGCAGTAAGAATATCACTTAAGCTCAGGGATCGCACTTACAATTAGGCATGGCCATTTGCACCAACAAAAATGTGGTGCAAAGGCCAACAAAAATGTGGTGCAAAGGCCTGCACCTATATTTAGGCATGGAGCTCCTTATTCTATAATTACGTTTGTAACTAAGTCATGCCCCTGATCTGCCCTATATGCCCATGGCCCTCTCATTTCTGTACCCCCTTTTCTGACTCGCATAGAAAAATTAGGCGCTGATCCCTTGTCTAATTTCAGGTGCATACATATTAATTGAATCTAATTAGTGCCAATAATTGTTTATGCCCAAATTTACACAAGCATTTTTAGCACTTTTCAGTTTCCAAGCACAAATTTTGGAAAACCTTTAATAAAAGTTAGAGAAATGTGTATTTCCCTTATTGAAGAACAAGTATCAGGTTGAACTCACAAAAATCATATCTTTACATAGCATAAGAATAGTATTTATATACTGCTATAATCAAAAAAGTTCTAAACAGTTTACAAATGCAAAGAGCCAGGACAGAACTCCCAGGAATTACAATATAAAATTCAGATTACAAAACAAAACATACATCTTCATATAACTCGACCAATAACACATTTGTGAAACAGCCAGATTTTTAGATTCTTCCTAAATAAAAAGAATGGATAAAGCATATTGAATTTTCTTTCCAGAATTTAGGAGCCTGGTATGCTAACATTTCATGAATGTTCAACTATCTACAGCCTTTAACAGAAGGAAAACTAAGAGGTGAGATATTAGTAATTCTTCTATTCCTAGACAGAACAGTAAACTGGAAATTATCCAGCAAGTGCTATGGACAGCTCCCATCTAGAATAAACTGCAGACAAGCAAACAAATAAAATCCTAGCATCCGTGGAGCCAGTGCAATCGTACAAAATAACCTGTGATTCTGTTTGATTTCCTCAAAAAGAAAATCAGGTGAACTACAGATATGGTCTCTAGACTATAAAATGTTGGGGGGGGGGGGGGGGTGAGGTGAAGCTATTCACTAACTCCTATAGGAAGCAAAGGGCCCTGTTTACTGAGCCGCGTTATAGGTGCGTTAGTGTTTTTAATGCACGTTAACCATTTATGTGCTTTAACAGTGTACGCACCTACAATATCCTTAAAGGAGCCTATACAGGTAACGTGTGCGCTAATTGTAGGCGTGTTAAAAATGCTAACACACCTTAGTAAACAGGGCCCTAAATTTGTTCAGGCAAGCTGTCTGTATAGCAGGCTGGATACTGCTGCTATCCTAAGAGAACTGGTAGTAAGTGCTGAATCTGAATATTTTGGGGTCATTTTACTAAGCCCACCATGGGCTTAACGCATGGCAATCCAGAACTACTTGTCGGGCTACTGTAGGAGCCCAATGGTAGTTCCCACCCCTAGCACACACCATTTCTGGCACCACAAAAACATGTCCTATTTTTGTAGTACCGGAACTTAACCAGCAGTAATTGCTGCCAGGTTACCACCGGGTTAGCATGGAAGCCCTTTCTGTCATCTCAATGGGTGGTGGTAAGGGCTCCCCACCGAAATGGCCATAAGTCATCACTTACATCAGCTGTAAAGATGGTGTAAATGTTCACTCCTGCATTGTTAAAAATCTTCCCCCCAATATGGTTCATTTACCAGATGGCCATTTCTTTTTCCAAAAAAGGGACAGACTTTTACCTGTTGTGGTAAAAAGGGGCCTCAGCGTGCATCAAAAACACATGGGCCCCCTTTTACTGCAGCTTAATAAAAGGACCCTTAGCGCTAGCCACTATCCAAACACTGGTGCTAAATCTTCAAGTTTCATTTAGCAGTGGTAGCTGGCATTTATGAAAGTGCTGACCAGCTCAGCTGAAAATTGACACGTTTATATATTTAGACTACAGATTTTAGTTTGAAGCAAATTATGTATGTTTTAATATACACTAAATAGAATGATTTCAATTAATTTTGTGATTTGTAAATACAGTGCAATCCGCTTAAGTGCAAGGGTCTGGGACCAAAGAAATACATGCAGTTAACCGGAGTGTGCACTTAACCGTTGTGACCCAAAAAAGCTTGACATCTGATAAACATATGTACAGTACTGTTTATTATACGTACAGTATACAATCTCCATTAACTGATGTTATACAGTCTCCGTTAACTGACATTAGGCATAGTCCTCTGTACACTCCTGTGTCTGTGAGTTCCATAGACTATGTCTGCCAAACGGTAAAAACTGTCATAGCACTGACATCCAGTGGCCTTCAGATAGGCCCGCACGGTGTTGAGACTCTCTAGCGCTCTTGCAAAAGTGACAGGAGGTTGTTGAGTTTCGTCAGCATGTGCCTTTCTGCTCATTTTCTCATCTGTTTCATCATCAGCCGTTGCCTGCATGTAGGCGCATATGTCAACATCAGTGCTGTTGTCAGCTATTTGAAGATCATAATCAACAGCTACATAGTGATGAAACTCCTCTTCAGTAACACCAGCTGGGATATCAATAGCCTGTTCATCTGACGCGTTTGCAACAGCTGCATCTGTTTTGTCCCTCTCCACATCCTTAACAAAGCTTGCCCACTTGTAGCAGTTCACAATGGTTGCCTGTGTAACGTGATTCCAGGCTTCTTTCTGCATATGTAGGGAATCCAACAGTGATAGATTACGAGCCAGTTCAACAGCAAGTTTATCCTTGCCAGTCTGGTCATCCATAACGCTCATCAGACGACGTAGCACAAGAGCCCGATAATGTTTGAAATTGGCTATTATGCCCTGATCCATAGGTTGGATCAGAGAGGTAGTGTTGGTGGCAGGAAGACATCATCACTGTGTGCAGCACAGTTATCACAAAGCAGCAAAATCTGACACTTTTGTGGCTGCATTCTAGTGCCTAACTTCTTTAGCCACTGCTTCCAAATTTCTCCAGTCATCCATGAATTTGCGTTAGCCTCGTATGACATAGGAAGTCGCTTAACATTCTTGAAGCAACGGGGCTGTTTGCTCTTTCCAATGACGAGTGGTTCCAACTTCTCACTCCCATATTGCAGCAAAGGAGGATTGTCAGTCGGTCCTTCAACATTTTACTTCCTGTAGTTTTGGCTTGTTTGAATGCAAGTGTTCCATCAGGAATCACTCGCCAGTAGATACCATTTTCGTCAGCATTGAAAATGTCACGAGGTGTAAACTCGTTCAAGATGGTAGGAAGAACTGAAACAACCCAATTTTCAGCACCAAAGCCATCAGCGTCTTGTTTCATGAATTTTATGTTGTTCTTCTCCTTCCATCTTTCCAACCATCGAACAGTGGCTTTGAATTCAGTTAGTCCAAGACTTTCAGCTAGCTGGTTAGCTTTCTCTATAAGCAGTGGACCACTGACAGGAAACTGTCTGTTCCTGACTTGAGAAAACCACAGATGAAGATCATCTTCTACATCCTCAGCTTTTCCCTGTGTGGATTTGTATTGTTTTGCCAGTCTTCCAGAAGCTGATCTTTCTGCTTCAAAATACGTGAAATTTGACTGGGATTGACACCATATTCTTTAGCAATAGATACTTGACTTTGTTTTCTAATTTTTTAGCCAGTGTTAAAGTCTTACAGTTGTGCGACGACGGCATCTCCAGTGTACACTCTAACAACATTCTTTCGCTTATTCTGCCTGTGGCAGTTAACCAATAAGATTTCAAATTTACCACCCCTCTGTCACGTGCCAATCGGCTTCCATATTCCGTGTGCTTATGCGGAGTCTTTCCTGCAGAGGTGTGGTCTTAAACCATGCATATAAGCGAATCTTGCACTTATCAGTGGTGCGCTAAACTGAAGTTTGTCCCCATAGATACATGGAAGCTTATTACATAGGTATCTACTTTTCTTTATAGACTACTAATGTAACAGTTTAAAAGTATTGCTATATTTTAGGAGTCATGACTTCCATCAACTATAAACATGGTGTAACTGTTCACTCCTGCACTGTTAAAAGCCTTCCCCCCAATATTCAAAATTATTTAACCAGCCAGGAATTATTCCTGGCTGGTTAACTAGTGTTATAGGGTCCCTTTTACTAAGCCATGTATGCGTCTATGCATGCCTAATGCACACCAAACTGGAGTTACCACCTGGCTACTGTGTAGCTCTTGCAGTAATTTCTTTTTTGGTGCGCGTCCGATATGCACGTCTGAAAAATAATTTTTATTTTCTGGCGCATGTCTGCTACGTGTGCCAAGTGGCATTTGACATGCGTAGGTCATTACCACCTGGCTACCATGTGAGACTTTACTGCTAGATTAATAGCTGGTGGTAAGGTCTCAGACACAAAATGGTTGTGTGCCAATTTTGATTTTGCCACATGTCCATTTTCAACAAAAATAGAAAAGAAGGCATTTTTTGCAGGCACACTGAAAAATGGATCTACATGTGCCCAAAACACGTGCCTACACTACCGCAGGCCATTTTTCAGCGCATCTTAGTAAAAGGACTCCTAAGTGCCTAACTGCGGATAATCAGCTAACTGGCTATATCACGTGACATAACCAATTAGTCACGGATATTGAGCACCAAACCGGCTATATTGAGCAGTCAAAATAGGCCACTTAAATAGCAGATCTATCTTTGACTGCTAAAAAATTAACTGCTGTATATTGGCATAGCTGGTTAACTTCTTAATGGTCAAAATAAACTTGACATTCAATGTTGGTCGTGGGCTCTGCGCTGATCATGGCACTTATGCGGACCGCTTTCCACGGGCTGAATATAATCCCCCTTATGTATATTATAGTATTTGCTAATCTATGTGTATAAATGTGCATCCTGTCCATGTTAATGACCACCTGCAAAATATGCTTCATTGCATCTAGACATAATTTTACAAAATGGTCGTTATATGAGAAAGTTTATTTATTCATGAATGACTAGAATACCAGCATTTATATGTATTCTTGCCACCTAAATCTTGGTGGTTCTTTATAGAATTAGTTCAGAAAAATCTGCAAACAAGCGGAGAACTCGAACGCCCCACGGGAAAACACAAATGCAGGTAAAAAGTGGGATGTTTGACCACGGAAATACAAATCCTGGAGACAATATCTTAAAAACTTCTTTATTGATGAAAAGACTCGACACAACTGTTGTGTTTCGGCCTGCATGCCTGCATCAGGAGTCTATAAAAACATATACATAATCAAATATATCATTGAAACAAATACATATACATAATCAAATAATCAATGAGAGGTCAAAAATACAACAATAAAAAATAATAAAAAATATATAATGATGAAAGTAAAATCTCTTAGTCACATATACGCAAATTATGTATATAAGGGATATAGTAATACATGAGATGGTCGTATAGATGAATAATTGTAGGAGGGACTAAACGTTCAAAACATGTAAAAGTAAAAATGCTATCTTAAAATACATGCATATATGAGGAACGATGAAAACCATGGGGCATAATATGGAAACATATGTATACTGAAAAATGTCATAAAAACACCATCATACAAAACATACATAGCTTATGTTTTAACAAGGAAAAACATATAGAGGCAAAACATGCTGTCTTAAGAAAACAAATGAAAAGGACAATAATTAAAAATCGATAATTAAAAATCCGTAAGGTATTGCATAGACACGTTTTCATACTGAAATACATATAATCTAAGAAAAAATCATTAACCCAACTTCATGTGTAGAAAAAAAATCATAAGACCAACATCATATCTAGGAAGAGTAAAAAGTTGAAGGAAAAACAAAAGAAATGATATGTACATGAAAAAAGGAACGTGGTGTCATCTAGTGTATACATGAAGCCATGGTAGTGCCTATACCTGTGCGCACCATATACAGCCCATAGTCACTTTTAAGCATAAATTAAATATCTTCTTTAAGGTTGAGCTAATTGATTTATGTAGCCGATTCATTAGAACAACACGTGAGATAATATGATTTTTAGTTTGCTAATTGATGTTAGTCTACTCTAACATAAAAAAACAATTTTTTTAAAAAAGATGCTTTTAATACTATAGAGGCTTCTTTAAAATGTGCTAAAATATGGACAGCACATTTTATCATGGGACTTTCCTGTGCGCTAAGCTCATATTTTATGTGGCAGTAATTTAAGGAGTTACCTTTTATTGTGCAGATCACGTGCTAATTTTTTCATTATGTTGGAGCACTTATCACCTCCTATTTAGGAGGTGCTAAGTGCTCTAATATTAAGTCCACATTATCCAGTTAGTGTGAGCTAATCAGAACATGCCAGCTGGATAAGGTTTCTATACCCATTCCTCACACATGGCATGCCCCTCCCCCCCAAAAAAAGAAAACAATGCCAGATTAGTGCATACTTTAAACATAGTAGAATCCCCACTGCTATTGAAAATAGATTATTGCAATGTGATATGCGCGGGATGCACCAATGCTCTGTTGAAGAGGTTGCAAACAATGCAGAATTTAGTAAATAGAGTGATTTTGTTTTCTTTATGATGGGATGCATTCAGTACACCTTATTATCATGAGTTAAATTGGCTCTCAGTTATAGCAAGATGCTGTTTTAAGTTGTGTACACTGGATCATCAGGCTCTGCAAGGAAACATTCCTGATTATTGGGTGGGATTCTTCTCTGTACTGAAAATACAGCTTTTGAGAGGGGAAAATATTGTTGTTGTTTCCCACAGTCAAGTTGGTTAAATATCTTAAACAACTTTTGGCTTCAATTCCATATCAAGCTGCGACAAGATGGAATTCTCTTCCTTCCCCTATCGGCTCTATCTCATTTGTGGTCTTTCCGTAAACAATTTAAGAGAGAATTATTCAAAAAATAAGTGAAATTATTATATTCGGGATACTGCTTTTAGTTTTTATAAATTCCCAGATGGTTGCTCTAGTACTGTTTTAATTATGTAATCCACCTGGAACTGAATAAGTTATTGCAGAACAGAACCTCTCGATGTAATGCAATGTAAAGTAATACTGACAGGCAAACCACTGCACAATATTTGTATGTGTTTTACAGTAATCCTGTTTTCCCATGTCAAGCCCACATTAGCACTTAATACGTTTTTGTAAAAGGGCCCCATAAAGTGGAGATTCTTATTTCTTGTGGTTGAATGGGTTGGTATTGGTCCTGAGTTTTAAAGACTTTTTCTTGTATCATCCCCCTAATTCTATAAAAGTCACCAAAAATTGTGCTCACCAATTTGGGCACACACTTAATTTGCACATGCAATGTAATTGAATAATGAGCCAATTTGGGCCAGTAATAATTGACTTTTTAACAATCAGCTATTGACACTAATTAGATTTAATTGGAATCTAAGGGGCACAGAAATGGGAGTGACATGGCATAACAGGGTCATTCCTAAAATTAGCGCACGTTATTATAGAATAATAGAATAGTTTATTTTTTGAGATAAGCATAATGACTATGTATGAGATGTATATATGCAAATGAATATTCTAATGTGTCACAGCCCACACTTTGCCCCCCCTTCTCAAATGTAACAGTCAAACTACATCTATGGTAATTCTCTGAGACATGAAAATGGGCATGAGAGACAGCAGAGGATCTGCTATGGCCTGGAAGATGCTTTGTGTGTGAGATGGAACAGCAGAAAGACCACCTGTGAACTCTGTGCACAAGACAGAGGACTAGAGAGAGAATTATTAAAAGGAGGTAGCTGGTGAAGTAAAATGGATTTGAAGAGTACTCCTCGAGAGCACTAAATAGAGAATGACTGACATGGGAAGAAGAGTCAGGAAAAAAATAAATCTAAGAGAATGTCTGAGACATGACAGACACTAAAATAAGCAACAAGAGATAGTTATGGTACAGTCCTTTGAGGGAAGGTACAGCTGGTATAGTATCACAAGAACAGAAATGCTGGGGTTTGATGTGACAAACATTTTTGACAGTGAGGGGGAGAACTAGTGAAGTTTCTCAAAAGTCAGCAAGTGTGGATAAGCAATTTGTGTGGGTGACTCAGGAAAGAATTGCAGAGAAGCCAAAGTTGTAATAAGGTGTGGAAAATCTGTGTGTGAGAGGCAGAAGAGTGAGAAAGAAACAGCAAAGTACTGTGAGTAGAAAGTTAGTGAAACAAAACTACAGAGACAGGCAATCCAGTGCAGTGCTGGAGAAGATAGTTCAGGAAAACTGACTGGCGCACCAGAGCAGAGAGAAAAGTGATAGTAATGCTATTAAATCTTTTTGTATAAAGCTAACAAAGGAAAGTTCACAAAAAGGTGTATTTTCAAAGAACTTAGACTTACAAAGTTACATAGGGGCCTTTTACTAAGCGGCAGTAGCATCTTTAGCTCACGGTAGAAATCAGCTGGCGGTAAAAGCTGAGATGCTCAGCATTTACCACAAGCTGATTTCTACCGTGAGCTAAGAACACTATTGCAGCTTAGTAAAAGACCCCCGTGGAGGGGCATAATCGAACAAAAATGCCTATCTCCATGGGCGTTTATCTCCGAGAATGGGTCTGCGAAGGGGTGGGCTGAACCGAATTTTTGAAAAAATGGACGTTTTTGAGCCGGGCGTTTGTTTTTTTTAGCGATAATGAAAAATAAAAACGCCCAGCTCAAAAATGTCCTAATCCGAGCCATTTGGTCATGGGAGGGGCCAGGATTCGTAGTACACTGGCCCCCCTGATATGCCAGGACACCAACTGGGCACCCTAGGTCAGTGCAGTGGACTTCAAAAAAAGCTCCCACATGCATAGCTCCCTTACCACGGGTGCTAAGATCCCAACCCCCCCTCCCCCAAAACCCACTACCCACAAATGTACAACACTACCATAGCTCTTAGGGGTGAAGGAGGCACCTACATGTGGGTACAGTGGGTTTTGGAGGCCTCCAATTTACCAGCACAAGTGTTACAGGTGTGGGGGGGGGGGGATGGGCCTGTGGCCACCCGGCTGAAGTGCACTGTGGTACCCACTAAAAGTGTTCCAGGGACCTGCATACATGCAGGCCTCTAGGACTGGTTGCTGCTATATAACATTGGCACACCAGTTGACACCTGAAGACTAATCTCTCTGAAAACGTCCTTTATTGGAATAACCGCCTTTACTCACAGTTAACTGCAGATCAGAGGTTGTGCCCCGCTGGCAATGAGTCTCCCTGGTACTGAGATGAGCAGTAGGTCAGAGCTGGCAGAATGTTGTACAATGCCCTCTTTCAGCCACATTCAAGGGAAGAACTGAGTTCTCTAACGTGGCTAACACAGGAAAGGGAACTAAAACTGGCTTACAAAAATGGCCACTACCGCATGGACTACAACAGGAAACACAACAGGGCACAGTCTGACCCAGTAGGCAGGGGGAAAAGCACCATGGGAGAAGAGCCTACCAACTACCAACATCATGAGACTGTAACAGAAGCTAATGAAATCACGGAGCCCAATACCCTACACCCACCACAATGCAATGCTGATGTGACCCTGTACTGCACCCGAGAGCCACATCTGACCCAGGGAAAGGCTGTGACAGGATCGAACACATTCTGCTGTCATGGAGGTGGGTACGGCATTTGAGGCTGGCATACAGGCTGGAAAAAAAGTTTGTAAAGTGGGATTTATTTGGTGGGAGGGGGTTAGTGACCACTGGGGGAGTCCGGGGAGGTCATCCCCGATTCCCTCCAGTGGTCATCTGGGCAGTTGGAGCACTTTTTTGGGACTTGTTCATGAAAAAAAAGGTCCAAAAAAAGTGACCCAAAATCGCAGTAAAAACGCCTTTTTTTTTCCGATTATCAGCTAAAGATGCCCATCTCTCCTCGGCTGATAACCACGCCCCAGTTCCGCCTCCACCACGCCTCCGACACGCCCCCATCAACTTTATTCGTTTCTGCGACGGAGTGCAGTTGGAAACGCCCAAAATCGGCTTTTGATTATACCGATTTGGGCACCTTTGCGAGACAAACATCTATCTCCCGATTTAGGTCGCACTATAGGCGTTTTTCTCTTTCGAAAATAAGCAGGATAGTAACCTATGGAACTTTGCAAGTCTAAGTGCTTCGGAAATGAGCCCCATAGAGAGTTTTCTCAGAGAAGTGATATAAGGAAAAGGTTACTATGCTATGCTATATGATTTTTATATTCCGCTAAGTTCAAAAGAGATTCTGAGCAGATTATAAACAATAAGTCCTTCTTCAGGAGTATTTACAATTGCATATCTAATACATTGAAACTAAAAAAAACATCTTTCTCATCAATTGCACATCTAAAACATTAATTACAGTTGCATAACTAATGCATTGAAACTAAAAAGCATCTTTTTCATCAAATAGATTGAAACTAAAACAACATGTCTCTCATCAAACAAAAAAGACTAACACTTTCTTGAAACGAATAATATTGTGTTGTACAGGCAGTCATTTTTTCCCCTGGCCAAGACATGTATTACTCTTAGACCTGGATTGAAACTCTTAAGTTGTGGTCTTAGAAAAACTTTCAAAACAAAATGATCCATCCAAGGAACTGTATCCCACTCCTAATGTCCTATTAGTGTGTCTGAGTTATTCCTTTTGGTGAAAGCAAAAAGAATCAAGTGTATGATCAAGTGTGTGCCTAATGCATGTCAATTTGGAGTTACCGCCTGGCTACCGTGTGACCCGGACAGCAATTTCATTTTTTACACACACCTGCTATTTGCGCCGGAAAATAGTTTTTATTTTCTGATGCATGGTGGAAACCGGGTGGTTATCGGCATTATACGCGTGTAGATGATTACTGCCTGGTTAACGTGTGAGACCTTACCGTTAAGTGAGTGGGTGGCGGTAAGGTCTCAGGCCCAAAATGGATATGCACCAATTTTATTTTGCCACATGTCCATTTTTAGCAAAATTTTTAAAAAAAAGCCTTTTGTACAGACAAGCGGAAAAATGGATCTGCGCGCACCCAAAACACATGCCTACACTAACGCAGGCCATTTTCAGTGCACCTTAGTAAAAGGACCCCGTAGTTAGTTAACAAGCTAATCAGCACTGATAATTGGATATCAACAAGCAATTATCAGCACTAATTGGCATTCATTAGAATTTACACGCACTACCTGTTAAGCGTATTCTACAAAGTGGTGTGTGTAAATTCTGTGTGCTGCCAAAAGGGGCGTGGTTATGGGTGTGGAATGGGCAGGTTATGGGCATTCTAGAAAACTACACACAGGGTTATAGAATACACCTGCTCTGCACCTAACTTAGGAGCCAGTATTTATACCAAGTTTTACTTGGCATAAAAGGTCGTGCCTAGAGTTAAGCACTGTCATGGCAACTTGACGTATTCTATATACCGCACAGAAATTTAGGCTTATTTTATAAAGTATGCCTAAATTAAGTCACATTTTATAGAGTGTTCTTAGGAAAATTTCATTTTGGTGCCAAAGATTTAGGGGTGATATATAGAATCTAGTCCAATATTTGTACCACGAAATACATATCATTCCATCATCCATCGTCCACATCACAGAAAGTAAAAAAAAAACACAAAATTAGGAAATAAATAAATATCCCCTATTTACTAAGCCATGCTAGCAGCTGTGGTGCACTAATGCCGACACAGCCCATTCACTTTGAATGGGCTGTGTTGGCATTGCAACACGGCAGCCGCTAGCACGGCTTACTAAACAGCGGGGTTAGATAAGACTGTCTACAAACTGAATCCAATTCAATCAATGACTCCAAAGCAAAACCTTCAAACCTTCTGATCCTTATTAAAGACATCTAAATCTATTGGGTACATATTTCCAACCCTGTACTACCACCAAACACCTATAGGGATACCATAGAAAAAGGATAACCCAATGCTTAGCACAGATGGTTTGAGGTCAAGAAACTGTTTCCTTTATGCCTACATGGGCTGTGGAATATCAAGGAACACCTGTATCTTTTGCCCAAAAAACAGTGTGTCCTTAAGCTTAACATGAGATCACAGCACTGTTAACTTGTCCTGATCTGACCAAAAATGTCTGTCTTGTGAAAATATCTTCCTATGAATCTTTGAGAAACACTGTTAAGTCCATGCTTTCATCGTCATTGAATCCAAGAGCGTCTCCCATCATAATTAGGTCAGAAGGGAAGCACTTAGGGGCCCTTTTCATTAAGGTGCAGTAGGGCTACTGTACGGGTAGCATGCGCCAAAATAGCACCACCACTGGGCACTTTCAGGCACCCAGCAGTATTTCTGATTTTGGCAAATGCCGTTTCACATGGTAGAAAATAATTTTCTGTCTTCTACCACAGGAGACATTCCCAGTGGTAATCGGCAGCGCACCCACATTGCCCCATGCTGTCTGATTACCGCAAGATTAGAGTGTGAGCCAACACCACCTACTAAATAGGAGGCGATAAGGGCTCATACGATAAATGACCAGGGACTAATTGGGAACTTAGCATTTGGCCATTAATGCTATAAATAGAAAAATGGCTTTTTTAGACGTGCTAAGAGGTGGCCGGAGCGCGCAGGATACCCACAGGCTACTGCTACCACTGGCCACATTTTAGTGTGCCTTTATAAAAGGGCCTCTTAATCTGGATCAGAAGACAAAATACCTCCTTAAAATACTTTTTCAACAAAATCTCAGATATAACAAACATGTCTACGGAACAACCTAAGGGGAACTTTTACTAAGGTGCGCTGAAAAATGACCTGCGCTGTTGTAGATGTTTGTCTTGGATGAGTGAAGGTCTATTTTTCAGCATGCCTGCAAAAAAGGCCCTTTTTGGGCTGAAAATGGACGTGCTGCAAAATAAAAATTGGCACACTTCCATTTTGGTTACTGCCACCCATTGACTTAGTGGTAAGGTCTCATGTGTTAACCAGAAGGTAATCATCAGTGCGTGTACTCTGCCAATTACCACCTGGTTAGCGCCACATGGTAGAAAATAAAAAATATTTTTGGACACGCTTATTGGACGCGATAAAAAATGAAATTACCACCCGAGGCTCTCGGTAGCTGGGCAGTAGTTCCAAATTGACATAAGTTGGACGCTCATAGGCACCTACACACCTTAGTAAAAGGGCTCTTAAGATTGTTAGAATGAAGTAAATTATCCATAGATTCTCTCTTAAGGTGAACACTAATGCTATCCTTAATTACAGGCATACCTGTTGCATGGAAGAACTGCACCTTAAGCTCCAACACTTGCACTTGTTTTTCAAGAAGCTCTAATCTGGAATCCATTTCTGTAAACTTATTGACAGCATTCATAAAAAAGGAGCATAACTGGCTAATAATCCCACTAAACAACCCTTCAATCGAAGAAACAACTCCCACATGTCTAACAGAGAATCCTCCCTGTCAGACTTCCCAAGATCAATCTCAGAAAAATCAGACTTTGGAGGCATTGAAATGTATAGTCCTACAGAGTGCTTCTGGGCTACAGCCAAATCACATGTTCCTTCCAAAGGACTGTCCACTTTCTACATCACAACATTTTGTTATTCAGGGAGCCATGTGGTGGTGAGAGTGGACTCCTACCACCTGAGCTAATAGATAGCTCTTTAGGTGATTCAGAAGCCATTAAGGGGTTCTTTCACTAAAGCTTAGCATATGCTAACAGGATTGCCATGAGCATTAGCATTATAGCCATTTATTTTTTTCCTCCATATTTCAATTATCTAGCTTAAATCACTAAATTCCTGTTTACTAAGCCATGCTTCAATGTTGACACAGCCTATTCAAAGTGAATGGGCTGTGTCAGCATTAGCGCGCGGCAGCCACTAGTGTGGCTTAGAAAACAGGAGGATAAGTATTTAATTACATCTGTTTCTAACTCAAGTTTTGCTGGTCTAACATTAAATGATGTATTTTACTTTCTGTTAATATATTTTGAATGTGTTCATGCTTCTCTAATTGTTATGTAAGCCACATAGAACCTGAGTTATACTTGGGCTAATACAGGATTAAAATGTCATATATAATAATAATAATAATAATAATAATCAGTGTGTTTTTTTTCTAGCGAAATGCCAAGCCACCCTCCAGGGGTGGGGTGATCATTGAGGGACCCACCCCACAATAGCCACAATAGCCAGGCCCCATGCAACCAGTCACAGAATCTATGACAAGGCAGAATTGGTGTGTAGAGCCTAAGTGCTTTCATTAAAACTTGGGGTCCATGGGTCAATTTTAGCAGACAATGGAAAAGGTGCCGGTACTCAGTACCCCCTAGTACCCCCTCAAAAAAAGCCCTGATAATAATAATAATAATAATAATGATTTGCATGTGCTAATTCTGGAGTCCTTTTGCTAAGCCACGTAGATGCCTAAGCACACCCAACATGCACCCATTTGGAACTACCACCCGGCTACCATGTGGCCTGGGTGGTTATTTCATTTTTTATGCATGTCCAGTATGCATGCCGAAATAACTAGTGAGATAATTAAATTTGTTGAAAACACAAAGTTATTCAAAGTAGTTAAATCGCGAGAGGATTGTGAAAAATTACAAGAGGGCCTTACGAGACATGGAGTCTGGGTGTCTAAATGGCAGATGATGTTTAATATGAGCAAGTGCAAAGTGATGCATGTGGGAAAGAGGAACCCGAATTATAGCTATGTCATGCAAGGTTCCATGATAGGAGTCACGGACCAAGAAAGGGATCTAGGTGTCATCGTTGATGATACGTTGAAACCTTCTGCTCAGTGTGCTGCAGTGGCTAAGAAAGCAAATAAAATGTTAGGTATTATTAGGAAAGGAATGGGAAACAAAAATGAGGATGCTATAATGCCTTTGTATCGCTCCATGGTGCGACCATACCTCTAATATTGTGTTCAACTCTGGTCGCTGCATCTCAAAAATGATATACTGGAATTAGAAAAGGTGCAGAGAAGGAAAGGCTAAAGTGGCTGGGGCTCTTCAGCTTGGAAAAAAGTTGGCTGAGGGGAGATATGAGTGGAGTGGAATGGAATGGTTAGACGTGAAGCATCTGTTTACACTTTCCAAAAATACTAGGACTAGGGGGCATGCGATGAAGCTACAAAGTAGTAAATTTAAAAAGAATGTGAGAAAATGTTTCTTCGCTCAATGTGTAATTCAACTCTGGAATTAGCTGCCAGAAAATGTGATAAAGGCGGTTAGTTTAGTGGAGTTTAAAAAAGGTTTGGATGGCTTCCTAAAGAAAAAGTCCATAGACCATTATTAAGTTGGGCTTGGAGAAAATCCAGTATCTCTGGGATAAGCAGCATAAAATGTTTTGTACTTTTTGGGGATCTTGCCAGGTATTTGTGACCTGGATTGGCCACTATTGGAAACAGGATGCCAGGCTTGATGGACCTTTGGTCTGTCCCAGTATGGCATGTACTTATGTACTTAAGTCAAATCAAATCAGAATTCTAAACATTTTGTCCAATTGCTTTTGAACCAAACGTCACTGCATTTAACATTCTACTAAGGGTCCTTTTTATCAAGCTGCATAACGTAGCTAACACAGCTTTTACCACATGTAGGCAGTAGTGCAGGGTCACACTATTGCCAACCACATTAAAAAGAGCAGTACATGGTAAAAATGCTGCCATAGCTGCCTTACACTGGAATGAATGGGAGATGGATGTGACATGGATGGGAGGAGGAATGTATAGCTATGATAGCTAGTACCAAGGTCAGTATCTCATGCTTGTTGTCCTGATTGCTAATAATACAGTTGAACTTAATGCCACCTCAAGAAGAGGTGTAAGGGTAGCTGTGCTATCACTAATCCAATAATGCAGCTCCTGTCAGTCTAGGGTTGGTGGCCCCCATAAAGTAATTAATCACCATGAGTACTGTTACGACAGTGCACCCTTCTCCATGTCACTCCGCAAGACTGTACTCCTATGGCACTACTCATGGTTATTATTTATTTTAGAGGGAGCCACACAGCTCTACCTGCTGTGGCACAGGTTTTGCATTTACCTCACGTTAATCTTTGCAGTTAACATGTAGTAAGTGAAAATCCTACTGCAGTTTAGTAAATTAGGTGATCTTTAAAACATACTTCTAAAATATAGGCTATGTATATCTCACTTTTCTATAATACAGCTAGTTATTATTAAAATAGGAGGTGCTAAGTGCTTCTGCATTAACCGGGAGCAAATACCACACATTAATCAGAATGTTAATGCATGACCTACTCCTTCTGGTTAAAGTATTAGGGCCCTGTTTACTAACGTGTGCTAACGTTTTTAGTGCACGCTAATGCACCCATATGGGTGTCTCTAGCATTAGCAGGCGCTAAAATGTTAGCATGCCTATAGCACAGCTTAGTAAACAGAGTTTTTGGCTTGCCACATATTAAAATTATGTGTTATACCCCCCATTTACTAAGCCGTGCTAATAGTGACACAACCCATTCACTTTGAATGGGCTGTGTCAGCATTGCTGTATGGCTCAGTAAACAAGGGGAATAGTATATTAATCCCAAAAGGTAATGCTTTTTAGTAGAAGGTCCTCTATAACAGTTCCTAGACAAAAAGGAAACTCTTATGTAATGGACAGTGTTTTGTTGGGCCTTGACTAGTCTGAATAATTTCTCACAATGCTTTGTACTTTATCTCAAGAGCATTTCCATCCCTTGATAATTTTTATTGAACTTCTAAAACATACAATATCTGCAGGATTTTTTTATGTGTACATCTCGTCATCTTTGTTCCCCAAGAGACACACTTTGCTCTCAGTAGTTTAACACACTATTGTCAAAATATTATCACAGATAAAGTGAGGGGGTTAGCAGAGTATATGCTGTGTTATACCTAATCATCCATAGATAATGCTGCTTCAAACTGATACTTATTCTAAGAATGTGTCTGCCAAAATGTCCTGCATGTCTGCCAAGTGGAATCATTTAATTATTTATTAAGGAGCAATTCAAGGGATTTCATGGGAGGAGATTGTATTGGTATAGGAACAACGGCAAGCTTGTGTAACAGTATTGGGATTTCATGGGAGGAGATTAAATTGGTATAGGAACAATGACAAACTTTAGCATGTAACAGTATTTAATTATATTTTCATGAATTTTTCTCTGTCTCTTTTTTGTTGAGAAACATTCATAGGTAATGGTAGATTAAAAGCACTGGAAATATTTAATATGTAATAAACTGTAGATAGTATAGCATACCTTCCAGGTAGCAGTCAAAGATTTGGATGCACTTCCCTCCCTCCCACCCCTCCCAAAATGGTCTGACCCCTTCCTAACCCCTCCCCCCCACACACACACACATAGGGTCTGGATGGGGCTACAGATAGATGGGTGATGGAGGGTTCAGACCTATCTCATATCCCTGGCAGTTCAGTGGGGTAGTTTAGTCCATACAGATTCCCACTTTCTCCTGTCCCTTGTGACTCCTGCCTCTTGTGACTCCATCTGGTAAAATGGCTGTCACAAGCTTCAACAATCTATATTAATAAATCCCACCTTGAACGTTTTGAAGCTCACCCCAAAGGCAGAGAAGCACAAAAATCATATAGTCTTCATAGGCTAGGACCAGTCACCCTCACTCATAGACCCGCCATCAGCCACGCCCCATCTGTACATAAAACGCTACCTCAACATTCTGAAGACAACCTGCTGAAGCCATCTGCAAAATCCCTAAACAGTTTCGTAAGTTCATGGTGGTGAAGCCATCCAACTCACCATGTCTCTCTGCCCCGCCCTCGAGGGCGGAACACAGAGAGTAAAGGGATCCATAAAGGCACCCCTACCAACTGGCAACCCCCTCCAACAAACAACGACCCAGGCAGGGGGAGTGTTTCCGTACTCCTCCCCCTGTCTAGGAATCGCTACAGACTGCTGGCAAACTCCCCAACCACATGACCACAAAAGCCACCCGCAACCCCCACACACACACAAACAAACACACACACACACAAACGCAAACACACACACATAAACACACACAAACACACATAGAAACACACACACACATAAACACAAGCACACACACAAACACACATACACAAACACAAACACAAACACACACACAAACACACACACAAACACACACACACATAAACACACACACAAACACACACATAAACACACAAACAAACGCAAACACACACAAAAGCACACACAAACACACAAACACAAATGCACACACACAAACACACACAGAAACACACACACACACACAAAATGCACACACAAACACACACACGCAAACACACACACACACAAACAAACACACACACACACAAACACACAAACAAACACACACACAAACACACACACGCAAACACACACACACACACACACATACAAACACACACACAGACAAACACACAGACAAACACACACACAAACAAACACAAACACACACACAAAAACACACACATACACACACACACACACACAAACAAACACACACACACATACATACAAACACACACACACACACATACAAACACGCAAACACAAACACACACACATACAAATACACAAACACACACACACACAAACACACACACAAACAGCCTCGACGGTGCACCTCTAAGTGCCCCCCGCCGCATCGCCACAACAACCCGTGCAATGGGGCATCAGAAAGCCCTACCCACCTTCCCTCCTCGCCGCATCACCCAACCCCTCCCCCGCCGCTTCACCAAGCCCCTCCCCCCACATCGACCGCTTTGCCACCCGCGACCGCTAATACAAACTCTGTCCGACGGCTGCTGCTACTTCTATTCAGCAGCAGCAGCCCGTACATAAAGAAAACAAACAAACAAAAAACAACCTCCTAAAATGCACCTCCGTGGAGAACCATCTCACATTGGCTGACGTCTCTGCAGCCGCTCCTCCTCTCCCCTCAATGTCAGTGCCCCTGCTGGAAGACCCCGGAGAAACGCCGAGATGTCAGAGGGGAGAGGAGGAGCGCATGCTGAGACTTCAGCCAATGTGAGATGCTTCTCAACGGAGGTGTGTTTTAGGAGGATTTTTTTTTTGTTTGTTTTCTTTATGTACGGGCTGCTGCTGCTGAATAGCAGAAGCAGCAGCCGCCGGACACAGTTTGTATTAGCGGTTGCGGGTGGCGAGGGGGTTGATGAGGGGGGAGGGGCTTGGTGATGTGCCACGGTGGGGGGGTCGGGTGATGCGCGAAGGGGGGGGACAAGGGGATTTCTTTGGGTGCTGTGCCAGCTGGGGGGGGAGGGGGGGTCTCGCTGGACATGGGTGGCTAGAAGGAAGCAGGGGGAGGGGAGGGTCGCTGCACATGGGTGGCTGCAGGGGGGGCAGGGAACAGGGAGATAGGGATGGGGCTCCACACACCACATGGGTGCCTGCAAGGGGGACAGGGGATACAGGACGGACACTGCAGGGCGGGCAGGGGGACAGAAGGGTTGGTGGTCATCAGGGAGGACAGGTGGGTCGATGGACATGGCTGGCCACAGGGGAGGAACAGGGAAAAAGGAGAGGAGCATCCTTAGACATGGGTGGCTGCACAGGAGAGGAGGGTCGCTGGACATGGGTAGCTGCAGGGGGGCAGGGGGACAGAAGTGTCGCTGGACATGGCTGGCTGCAGGGAGGACAGGAGGGATGCTGAGGGGGGGCTGAGACCACCTGGGTGGCTGCAGGGGGAGCAGGGGAGACAGGAAGGACGCAGCAGGGGGAGAGGAGGGTTGATGGGCATGGGTGCCTGCAAGGGGATGCTGGACATGGGTGGCTGCAGGGGGAACACGGGGAGAGGAAGGTCGCTGCACATGCCTGGCTGCAAGGGGGCAGGGGAGAGGGAGGGGGTGAGGGGGTTCCTCACACCACACACGCAGTCACTCATTCTCTGTCTGCCACGTACACTCTCACTCACACACTCACTGTCTTTGTCCCTCTCTCTCACACAGTGTCACACAGAAACACAAACACTGTCTCTCACACACTCTCTCTCTCTCGCACAAACACAAACACTCTGTCTCTCTCTCTCTCTCGCATTCTCTCTCTGACACACATGCTCCATCTCTCACACACGCTCTTTCTGAAACATACACTCCAAGGAAAACCTTGCTAGCGCCCGTTTCATTTCTAACAGAAATGGGCCTTTTTTACTAGTAGTATCATAAAACTACTGTTGGAGCTCATGGCAGCCATTTTACCAGATGGAGCTACTAGAGACAGGAGCGAATGGGGAATGATCAGAGGGGGTCAGGATGTGGGGTCAGACCATGTTGGGAGAGGCAAGAGAGAGAGGAACACATCCACTTCTTTAGCTACTACCCCAAAGCTATGTGGGTGCCAGTTGGTATTCAGTGCATAGCTAAGTAACTAAACTTAGGAATGTTATTTATGTCATCCTACTTGATCATTTAGCTGCACAGGCACTGGCTCTGAATATTGCTGCATCCAACTCTGCCTTCTGAACACTCCAACTTTTACTCACTTGCAAAAGGAATAGTTAATGTCGATGTTCAGTAGAACTACCAGTTAAATGCTGTTGAATATTGGCAGCAGGTCCATTGAGTGTGATGTAAGCAAGCAGTAGCCTTTCCTGCCTGCTTAAATCATTTAGAATACCAGGTCCTAAACATTTGGCAGATATTTCTCAACCCATTCCAAATTGTGGAATGTATGAGCTACTTCATTTCCTTAGGTTCTAGGGCAATGGGAAGCAGGGCAATGGGAAGCAGGACAACTGGAAGCAGGGCAATTGGGAGTGGACAATTGGGAGTGGACAATTTGGTGTGGACATTTCAGAGTGGGCAATTGGTGGTAGACAAATTGTTGCTGGACAAATTGGTGCAGACATTTTGGTGTGAATAGTAAGATAAACAGTGATAAAATAAAACTTTGTAAAGACTTCATTAAGAAAACACACGATAAAAAGTGTCAATTAATCTTGCAAATTGATAGTCGACTAGAAAATATTATTTTTTTAAAAAGCCAGTTAGCATTCTCTAAAGTATGGACTAATGCTATAGAATCAATTAAAGCAGATTTATTTTCAAAACAGATGTGTAAAGGATACACCACATGTAGAATCATTTAACAGAACATGTCCAAATAGATTTGTCACTCTTTTAATCAATCAAGTAAATAATCCATAGTTGAACAATTAGTGTAATCCATGACAATCATTCAAAGTTGATGATAGAGATCCCAATATATCTTCTTCTGCAAGGAAGGCTGTACTCCAGCAGTGAAACGTTCGATATGCAGGTGATTTATTCTCTAGTCCTCTTGAAGTTTCAGCAGTAGCCTTGGTAATGTTGGATGGACAATTTGCATAGACCATGCAAATATGTTCTGCCATCCCTCAAATGCATTATTTTTTTGTGGTGTGTCATCATGAACAGCCTGGTAACAGTCCACAATGCTGGAAGGGAAAAGAGTACCACCTCTTCATCGTCATTGCTGTCTTCCAATGAAAGTGGCTTTGAAGTAATTCAGAAGGTCATTGACTTCAGGAAACAATTCAAGCTCTATAAATTCTTTGTAAACATGAACTTTCTTGTGAATCAGCATGAATTCAAGAGCAACGAGCATCCAGATGTGCATAATGAAATATGGATCCTTGTTGTATCATCTGGCATAGCCATATTCCTGCACCTTACACCAAATGCATTGTCCGAAATGAAAATGACATTCATGAATTTCTGGATTAAAGATTGCAGTAAATGCATTCATTGATGCCTATAATTGACCTTAAACACTTCTATAGCATTCAAAAGATATGATGTCACATCTTACCAGAGCACTTAATGAGACATCAAAAGCTACTAATTGACCTGTGAAGAATTAGTCATTATTTTCCATTAACATAGCTGCTCCGAATTATCCTATGATGAATTGTCCATGCCAAATTGTTCACTCCCAATTGCCTGGTGCTGAATTCACCAGTTACCATTTCAAATCCAGAAGATGTAGGGAAGCATAGTCCTCACCATAATCCTCCCTCCAAAAAGGATGGGAGAAAAATCATCTGATTGAGGTGAAAAGATTAAACCAGTTTTGGAAGAAAGGAAGGAACCACGCACACAGACACACTCATCTACAAACACTGCAAAAAGGAGTCCCTGAAAGACAATGACTGGAGCTCAGAAACCCTTCTAGTTGAAGAAACAGCCACCAGGAAAACAATTTGCTCCCAATTGCCCTAGCACCACAGTGGTCCAACACTAATTGGTCCACCACCAATTGCCCGCTCTGCAATGTATGCTCCCAATTGCCCTAGCACTAAATTGTCTGCTCCCAATTGTCCTGTTCTCAAGAGCCCTGACACCTTTCTCTATCCATAAGTATCATCTCATTTCAGGCATGCAAAATAGGGATGAGCATTCATTGCTGCATATTCATTAGCTGGTCATGAAAATTTTCTTTGCACAAAATCAAGTTAACATCCCTCAGATATTCAGCCCACAGGAGGATGGCCAGCTATGTGCTGTGATTGGTACTGAGCCCGGATATTCAATACTTGGCCGTTTTGGTGGCCAGCATTAAAATATCCAGGTTTTTTTGGCTGGCTTAAACTTAACTAGCCAAGTTAATTTTCAGCACTGGCCAGTTAAGTTTATACCAGCCAAAGATAAGACTGCTATTTAGATGGTCCTATTTGGCAGCTAAACTTTGTCGGTGAAATGCTGAATATTCACGGTTAGACACTTATATAGTATGATATAGCAAGTTAGCCGCTATGCAACTAATTCTATAACTATGTGCACAACTTCTAGGGATTCCCACTTTCTTTGAGCAGAACACCACTATGTTAGATGTGCATATTACAATCTAGTTGTATTCTATAAAATGCTGTGTGCACATATTTCTGTGCATAAATTCAATTTAGTGCTCATTATTGCTTGCTGAGTCATTAAATCGAGTGCACTCTTTGGTGATGTGCGCAGAGTTCCACGTGAAACTTTTGGAGCAATATATAGAATCCAGGGGTACATACTAAGCACTAATAATCAGCAGAGATAATAGGCTATCTCGAGATAAATATTAGCACTTAGCCAGCTCAGTGCTATTTAACTGGCCAGGAGCTGTTAAAATGACTTGGGAAACATCCACTACTTATTTCTAGGATAAGCATACCAAGAGTATTGTACTGTTTTGGGATCTTGTCAGGTACTTTTGACCTGGATTGGCCACTGTTGGAAACAGGATGCGGGGCTTGATGGACCTTTGGTCTGTCCTAGTATGACAATACTTATGTACTTATGTAAACCCAGCTAAACTCATATTTTTCTACTGAGATATCGTTGATTCCTGTGGGAGGAAAAAAAAGTATACATACTTTTGATTTTTCTCAATGGAAAATCGTTGGACTAAGCCCATGCCTCCTTATTTTATATAATAATATACTAAGGGACCCTTTTACAAAGCTGCGGGAGGGCTTTTCCACGGGTAGTGCATACCATATTGACACTATTGCCAGGGTAGCATGTGTGCCAAGTGGTAATGCTGAGTTTGGCGCTCACTGAATCCCACAGTAGAAAATATTTTTCTATTTTCTACCATGGGATGTATTCCTGGAGGTAATCAGGCGCACGGCCACATTGGTGCTTGCTGCATAGTTACCATGCGAGGAGCACGTGAGCCTTACTGCTACGTCAATGGCTGGAGGTAAGGTCTGAGGACATAAATAGGCACACACTAGTTTTAATTTTTGCACACACCGATTTCCCGGCCCATTAAAAAATGTCCTTTTTCCTAAAAACTGACCCAGTGTGCACCCAAAAGATGTGCCCACACTGCTACAGACCACTTTTTACCGTGGTTTTGTAAAAAGACCCTTAACTGATGACCCAAAAAAATAACCAACCAAATAAACAGAATAGGCCTTCTTGTTTGTCCAGTTAGGGTTATAACTGGTATTGTGTACAGGTTACTGCTATGCTGTTTTTTTAAAGTCATTTAAGTTCCACTTTGAGCAGATATGCTCTAAACTTTTATTCCATTCTCTTGCTATATAGGGACCCTCTGTGTTTATCTCGATGATGAAGATGCTGAAGATGTATTTGTTTTATGTGTTTGTTTGTTTAAAATTCCCTCACTCTTTTTGTCTCTACCATGTCCACTAGGAGAGCATCCTTTCTACGTAACGGTATTCTTATGTTGTTTTTAATTTTATCCTATCCTATCTTACATTGTAGTTCCTTTCCTGTCTCTTAGCTTTGAATATTTTGATGTAAACCACTTAGCTCTGTGCATCAGTGTAAGCTGTATAGCAAGTGCAGCTTTATCTCATCTAGAACTTCTCCTTATATGAAAAAAAATATATGTATTTTTTATTATAACATTTCAAGTGTTTAAGGGGGGGTTATCAAGATGCAGTAAAAGGACTGTTTTTACTGCACCTTGATTTAACAAAGGAGTCATCAACCACAGTATTTCTTTACCGCAGGCTACTGACTCTTATCATAAAAGAATAATGCAGCGTGCAAGCTACCTACCAAGCAGTACTTGTCTATCAGTCTGGGAGCATTGGGCCACCAAACTGTGGCCTGATGCTCTCATGCCATATCTTAAAGGGGCCACTGGTCTGTTCTCCAAGACCGTCCGCCTAGGAGGAAACCTCCTAGATCAGAACCTATAATCACTGAAGAAGAAATTATATATCTTTCCTCCTCCAAACTCACTACCTGTTCCTCTGATCCCAGTCCCACTGTCTTTCCTATCATCATCGCTTCTATGTATCATATCCTCAATTTTTCACTTCCACTGCAACTGTTCCTGATGCTTTCAAACATATTGTGGTTACACTACTCCTCAAAAAAACCTTCACTGGACCCTACTTGCCCTTCCAACTATCATCCCATCTTCCTACTCCCTTTTTATCTAAGCTACTTGAATATGTTGTTCACTGCCCTTATCTTTGACGTTCATATAGATATCTGGCTTTCACTCTTTACATTCAACAGAAACAGACTTTGCCAAAGTCCCCAGTGACCTTTTTCTGGCCATATCCAAGGGTCTTTACTCAATCCTCATCCTTCTTAATTTGTCTGCTATTTTTAACATTGTTGATCACCATCTATTTATTGATATGCCATCCTCACTTGCATTTCAGGGCTCTGTTCTGTCTTGATTTTCTTCTTGTCTCAACCATGTCACTTTTAGTGTATGCTCTAGTGAATCCTACTCCACTGCTATCCCACTATAAGTTGGTGTACCTCAGGGCTCTGTCTTTTGTCTTCTTGTCTTTTCTCTCTATACTTATTCGTTGATGCTGTGATCGCCTTCCATGGTTTGCAGTATTATCTTTATGCTGATGACTCCCAGATCTACCTCTCCACACCAGAAATTTCACAGGAATCCAGGCACAAGTTTTAGTCTGATTGTCTGACATTGCTACCTTGATATCTCACTGTCAACTGAAACTAAGTATAGCCAAGAATGAACTTATCTTCCCCCCCTAAATCCACCCCATCCTCTGTTTCTGTGGATCACACTTACATCCTCCATGTCTCGTCAGCTTGTAGCCTTGGGGGTCATCTTTGACTCAACCCTCTCTTTCTCTGCACATATCCTTCAGACTGCTAAAACCTATTGTATCTTTCTCTATAACATCATCACAATTTGCCCCTTCCTTTCTGAGCACACTACCAAAACACTTATCCAAACTCTCATCACTTCACACTTAGGTTACTGCAACTTGCTTCTCACAGGTCTCCCACTAAACCATTTTCCTACTCTTCAATCTGTTCCAAATTCTGCTGCACAACTTATCTTCTGTCAGTGCTGCCATACTCATATAACCCCTTTCTTCAAGCCACTTTATTGGTTCCCTATCCTCTCCATATGCAGTTCAAACTCCTCCTTCTGACTTACAAGTGTATTCATTCTGCAGCTCCTCAGTATCTCTATTAATTCTTACTTCTCCTCCTCTGCCAGCTCTAGACTCTGTTCCTTTTATCTTGCTGCACTATATACCTGGAATAGACTTTCTGCATTGGTACACAATGCTCTGTCTCTGGTCCTATTCAAATCCACCTTTTTGAGGCTGATTTTAACTCAACTGTCTATACATCTGTTCAGTACCTATGTTTGTTTTAATCAGTCCCATAATAAATAAGTCCCTTATCCATTATTTGCCCTGCTTGTCTGTTGTAAGCTCTGTCGAGCAGGGACGGTCTCTTCTGTGTTTTGTATACAGTGCTGCATACATCTTTTTAGCACTTTAGAAATTATAAATAGTAGTAGCAGTAATAATTTAGGGGTCTTTCACAAAGGCACATTAACATTTTTAGTGCATGCTAAACAATAGAGACACCCTTAGGAATATATGGGCGCCTCTAGCATTCAGCGCATGCTTATTTTTAGAGTGTACTAAAAACACTAGTGTGCCTTTGTAAAAAGGACCTATGGTGGTAAATGCTTTTAAATTTATTCACCACTGCAGACTGAATATCAGGCCCTTGCTCGCATCTAGATTCTATGACATGAAAAAAATGCCTCTAGCCTGGGATAAGGCCTATCATGATTGGATCACCTATACAGAGCAAGCATTTGAAATCTGAGTGCTGCATATTCAAAACCATTTATCAGGATAACAGTTGCCATCATTTGGATAAATGGTGTAGTTGGGCCTACTTGCAGATCTTCAGTGGCACTAAATATCTTTAGAGACTACCTTTGCACTATTAGTGGTAGTGGGGTATGGGGGCAACATATGGGTGGACTTAGGAGTTATCCAGTTAGCAAAAATACTTAGGGGTCCTTTTACTAAGGTGTACCAAAAAAATGGCCAGCATTGGTGTCGACGCATGTATTGGATGTGCACAGGTCCGTTTTTCAGCGCACCTGCAAAAGCCTTTTTTTGGCAGAAAATGGACATGAGGCAAAATGAAAATTGGCACGTGTCCATTTTGGGCCTGAAACCTTAACACCACCCATTGACTTAGAAGTAAGGTCTCATGTATTAACCAGGCGCTAATCGTCAGCATGCGTACAATGCTGATTACCACCTGGTAAGCGCCACGCGCCAGAAAATGTTCCGACACATGTAGCAGATGCACATAAAAAATGAAATTATCGCCCAGGCCACATGGTAGCTGGGCAGTAGTTCAAAATTGACATGCAGAGGACATGCCTACGAAACTTAGTAAAAGGGCCCCTCAGTCCGCTAACTGGATAAGTATCCAGCTACAGTAGAACAATAAAAGAGCTGTGCTAACTTTATCTAGCTTGCTATCCAGATAGAGGTCTCCATATCTTTGCCCTCCAGACAGCAGTACCAGTTACAGATGATTCCAGATATTTAGTGTGGGCCACTATCCAGATAGCAGTGCTAAATATCTAGATTTAATTTTGCCACGATGACCACTGTTTAAGAAAAACATTGATCGCCCCAGCTGATTATTGACCTGGGAGTTATTTAGTTTAGATTTCTCCAGTAGTTTGCAAATAAAAAAAACTGCATTCCTGTCTTACTCATTGCCCTTTCCTGAAACTATACATACAAAGCTAGCAAGCTGCTAGCTTCTCTTGTGTTTCTGAATCCCTTGAAATAGCTCTGGCAACATACATGTGATGCAGAAAGGTGCACACTATTGATTCATGCAGAAAAGGAAAGGAGCCTAGACATGGGAATGGCTCTGATGTGTTATTATTGTTGTTATATTGCATTTATAGGTAGTAACAGTACACAGTGGGAAATACCAGAAATGCAAGCAAATAGTCCAGAAGTAGCAGCTCTTTGCTGTAAAACCATAAAAAATATGATTAAAAATTCCTTACTCATTCAGTACTATAATGTAGTATAGTAATAGAGAGCAGTATCAGATAGAATAACAAATGATGAATTTGAACAACCTGGAGAAAATATTGTAAGTGCAGCAACAAACAAATTAAAAAATGCAAATATAAATCACAGTATTAAATCATAACCGAATGCACAGTCAAACCAAAAGATTATTTGTGTCAAAAATATCATATATAATCAGAACTTGCTTGATGCAGATACAGGTAATGGAAATTCTCCTATATTACATTGAAAATAATAATTTGTCTCATATAAGAATCCTCTGACATTTTTTTGTTTGCAACAGTACTCTTCCAATGTGAAGCAACTTAATTTTGTTATAGGATACAGCTCTCCATTCCTACACATCGTTATAGTAATGTATGGGTAAGGAACTCTCTTTTAATAACACTTTTATATATTTTTTAAAATTCTACCATTTTCAGCTCCACACTTCTTTTGTTGATAGGTTTTATAATATGATTGTCATTGTTTTGATTTTGTATACTATTGTTACATATGTGTTATGGTCATGTTGTTGCTATTATTGTTTTTTTTTTTAGTTTATGGACTCCTGAGGAAGGCAGTTGTGTCAAAACACGACTTGTGTCAAGTCCTATTTGCAAGTTACAATAAAGAACTGCTATATCTGGACTATTTGCTCATTTGTCTGGTATTTGCCACTGTATACTGTTACTGTCTGTATTTTATGGGCTTCCTTTTGGTTTTCTCTCCTTGTGGATATTGCATTTATGGACCATCTTTATTGAATGAAAAGTCAATCTAAATTTGTATGCAGCAAACATAAAATAAATAATTACACTATAATAATCATACTGTAATCTAACATATCACTGAAACACAATGCATCAAGATATGTCAATAAAATATATATGTAGAGAGAAAGAAAAAAAGGCAGTAATTTATTAATGGGATTTTTTACCAAACTGCGGTAAAAAGTGGCCTTAGCACTTCCTTATGTGAGTCATTCCAACACGCTAATAACATTTTTACTGCAGGAGAAAGATGGCAGCAGTTTTTTATTTTCTCTATTAGTGACAATGGTATAATTTTCCCATTAGCTTTTGAGCACCTACTGCCATCTATTTTGTAGGCAGTAAGAACTCAAATGCTAACCACACGCTAATCGGTTGGCGGGTAGAAATGTAGTTGTACTAACTGAGTAGTGCAGAACACACCTACTCTCCACCCCCAGACCTGCCCCCAGAGCTAAAAAATTATTTCTATTTTCTAGCACATGGGTAGCACAAGCACATCTAAAAATTAGCACGGGATGCCCGAGCGCATCCCACAGTAAACCTTTTTTCTTTGCAGCAGTAAGCATAGTAAAATATCCCTTAACAGACTACAGATATAGCTCAGACCATCCTTACTTTCACTAGGGAAGAATGAAGTATGAATTCAGCTGCTCAATAAACAAGTAAATAAATAAATGCATAAACAACTATATAAATAAATAAATAAGGTTAGGCCTTAATCACTCTCAATTTTATCCGTAAGGACCTTAAAGAACATAAGAAGAGCTATACTGGGTCAGACCAATGGTCCATCTAGTCCAGTATCCTGCTTCCAATAGTGGCCAAACCAGGTCACAAGTACCTGGCTGAAACTCAATTAGTAGCAAGATTCTATGTTACCAATCCCAGAGCAAGCAGTGGCTTCCCCCATGTCCATCTTAATAATGCTGACTCCTAAGGTGGACCCTAGCATCAGGTAACTTTGATAAAATAGCATGACTACCTTCAGCTTTCTCCTTTGTAGACATCCCATTGGAGCTATCCTGCCTCTCATGGCAGATGGTGTTTTAAAGACAGCCCGCAATGACATCAGCTGAAGGAGTGGGTTATTAATGGCCCTTGCTAGAATCGGATGAAACAGCGGCAAACAGAGCAACTAGAACGTCCATCAAATCAGAAACAGCAGATTGACAAAGCTTCTCACTTACAGCCCCTCCCCCCCCCAAGATTTTTCTCAGTTGTGGAATTGGTTTTTGACTTGCCCACTTCCATACTAAATTTGTCCCTGTATCGTCCTTGTTTCATTCTAAAGAAGACACTGCTTTACAGTTTGGGGGATTACCAGGTAATTACCAGGTATAGCAAAAATATTCCACATGTAACTTTCCCTTCCCCTCTCCCTCCTGACCCCTCATAGCTAATATCAGAGTGAACAAAATACCAAATTACTCAGGTATGTTAGTAAGAGCGGGAGAGTGATCAGGCTGCTTTTGCCAGTTGTAAGTGTTTGATGAACCCAGAATAAAATGGAGAGAAAAGAAATTGCATAAAATGCCAAAGGGATCATGACACAACACTCTTGTAAAATAAATGTGTCAGCCAGCAAGCACAGCAGAACAAGCAGGGGTAGCTGCAGTTACACAGTTCCTTATTTAATGTGAATTATTGATCTGTGCAGTAGACATGATTAATGAGAAGCTTTACCAACAGATATGTTTTAGGCATGTGTTTGAACATTATACAGGAATGGAGTAAGAACAGGGCAAATATGATCCATTGTAAGCAAAAAAAAAAAAAACAACCCTGTTTATACAGAAAATGGATGGAACCTAATAAAAAGACTTTCACAGTCATTCTAATCAGCACACCTTGATAAGGAGAAACAACGTTTTAACTAGGATTATAAAGGCTTTGTAAAGGGATTCTTGTAAGTGCATTCTTATAATAGATAAAAACTCTTCTGTATAGAATCCACAATTTAGTCATTGAAATTCTATGGTATTTAATGTGTTTGCTACAGAAATAAATCTAAAGTAGAACTTAGAGGAAAAAAGAGAAACCCTATGCTTAAGTGAAAGAAATGAAAATACAAATTCTTAAGAATTAGCTCAGAAGATTAAATGGCTCAGTTCCTTTCTTTTCTGGCTCATAATTCATGGTGAATCGCCTACATACCTATCAGATATGATCATCTTACCTCTTAAGAATACATTGAAAGAGGTGAGAAATGATCTGATCCTTCACTACCCTAGAAGTCACAAACTTATCGACAAGACTATTCACTCAACAAACGTCTCATAGCAAAGCTCCAAGCTGCACTAACCATTAAGCCACTCCGCCTCTGTTTTGGATGTTTTGCATTTGGACGTTTAGTCCAAATCATAAAATGTCCAAATCACAAGACATCCATAGTATTTTCAAACACAAAAGATAGACGTCTATCTTTTTCAAAAATGACCTTCTTTCCTATTCGGAATTTGAACGTTTTTGTAAACCGTCCAAATTCTGATTTAGACATTCTATCGAAAATGCCCCTCCGGATTCAATCAGCATTGATAACAGCACTTAACAAGCAATAATAAGAACTAATTGGTAATAATTAGAATTTAAGTGCACAAATACTTAAGTGTATTCTGTAACATAATACGCTTAAATTCTAATGCGTACAGTTCAAAAGGGTAGTGGCTATGGGTTGAGAAATGGGCATTTAGTGGGCATTCCAAAATTTATGTGTGTAGTTATAGAATATGTCCCAGTTTGAATAAATTTACACGCAGGGATTTATGCCACATTTTCATTGATATAAATGGACACCTGTAGTTTAGGCGCTGGGATGGCAACTAAGCATATTCTATATACTGTGCCTAAATCTCAGCACTGCTTATAGAATATGCCTAAGCGGAAATGTTTACCATGCGGATTTTTTTAGGCACCATATATAGAATCTGGCTTTTAATGTGGAACCCCTAACTCAGCTTTGGAGATTTACGCCTGCTGAAATGTGTTGCGCAAGTTGGGCATGTAACCCTGGTACTCTATAACACTGTGCTGAAAATTTTGGAATGCCCATGACTCTCCCATGTCCTTCCCATGACCATGTTCCCTTTTGGGCTGCATATGAGACATTTTAGGCATGCAGCAGCATAAAATAATGTGTCAGCTGATCTGTGCATAAATTCAAGTTGGTACCAATAAACTCCAATAATTGATTATTAGCTGCTCATTTACTAATTCATTTTTGTGGATTTCAGATCCACACCAAAATTTGGGTGACCTTTATATAATCCGGGTGTATATGTTTATTGGCCTAAAGATTTTATTGTCATATTATAAATACGATTATATTTTAGCGCTGGGGGTATGTTTGGGGGTGAATAGTGGGTGTGTCTATGCTAATCACTTAGCATGTGAGCCCTTACCATCTAAAAAAAATAGGAAAATTACATGTGGCCATTATTGCAAAAGTGGAAAAATTGGCCGTTTACCTACAGTGCTTAAAGTGGCCTTTGCACATGGGAAAGACCTCTATTGGGGCTAGCACAGGACATTTTTACCACAGCCGTAAAATGGCTAGTTTTCTTTTTTGTTGTTGTAATAGCCATAGTCCACAGCAATTTTTAAAAATTACTACATGCGCACTTAACACCAATCATTTTGAAAGTGATAAAGGCTCATATGGTATCTGTTTGCTAACCAGTTAGAACACAGTAATGTAGATGCATTAACTTGTTAAGAACATAGGAGAAAACACTCTTCATCCATGAAAACCCCCCTGAAAATCTGAAATATTTTTAGCGTGCAGTTAACATGCACATATTTTGGAGTTACTGCAAAGATGCCTGAGCCGTCCTGCGACACTCCATTTTTGGCTGTATTAGGTACATGTTAGCACCTAACATAGGAGCCCTTTCACTAAGCCACGTAAGCGTCTACGCACACCCAACGCTACTGTGTGGCTCTTGCGGTAATTTAATTTTTTGTCATGTGTCCAATACGTATGTCCAAAAATAATTTTTATTTTTGTATGCACATATCGGACGCAAACCAAGTGGCATTTGATGTGCCTGCTTACAACCCAGTTACCATGTGAGACTTTACCACTAGGTCAGTGGCTCGCGGTAAGGTCTCAGACCCAAAATGGATGCACGGCAATTTTTATTTTGCCACACATCCATTTTCGTCAAAAATTTAAAAAGGCATTTTTTATAGGTGCACTGAAAAATTATTCTGTGCACGCCAAAAACATGCATCTACACTACCAGAGGCCATTTTTCAGTGTGCCTTTGTAAAAGGGCCCCATAGCTTAATAAAAGGGCCCTTATGTTTGCAAATTCTTCTTTATTTGAATAAAATGGAGACTTTCTTCAGTGAGTCAAAAATTGTCATAAATATTGTTTTTTTTTTTTTTAATGTATTTCACAGTTCTCCCCTTTATCTCTTTTTTCTTAACTGCCAGTGCATTACACAAATAGTGATTTTTGCCTTACAGTTGAATATTCATTAAAATACTTGCATGAATACTGTAAATGAACACATCCTATACAACTCTCAGATTGCAAATAACTGTCTTAAAACATGACAAACTAGTTCTTACAAATTCCATTCATGTAAGCATAGGTTTAAGGAACCATGACTAGCTTATTCTTGCATTAAATTTTGTCACATGTCTCCAAATGGCACAGAATCAAAGCTTGCATGATGCCCACCCATCCACATTTTAATTCTCCTTGCACGTTTTCAACTGCACCTAAAATGTCAGTGTTTAGGATAGTGCAGAGAAGCTTTTATTTTCTGCTAGAAGACTGCCAGCACCCTGAGTTTATTACTTACTGACTGTAAGTCTTGTACTCCACAGAAGATAACAGTAATAAAATAGAGAATGAAGTTAGAAAGTCTTCCAGCTTATCAAATTGACAAGATGTTATTCTCTCCCATATCATCCAGTATTGACTTGGTTAATACCTCTGCTTTAGACCTTCCAAAACTAATAACCACACCTCTGAAGAGATTTAGCTGAAAGCTCTTTTACACTGTGTATTTCATCTTTTTTTTTTTTTTACCAGCAGAGTTTTATTGAAGACCTCAATATTCTCTCAATGTTGACCTCTGGCATTTATTCTGTATTCAAACAAATGCAGTAGTCTAATCGGTTTCATAGATTGAGGGTCCCCATGGCTTATCTAGTAGTTTTTCTTTTCCTTTCTTTTTTTAAAGTAGCCTGCCATTTTTCAATTTTAAAGTAGTACATAGCTTCCATTTTCTTTTCTTTTCTTGTCTGTTTAGTTGTATGGGAAAGGAATTTTACTGGCTTGTTCTCTACATATATAAGTACATAAGTATTGCTATATTGGGACAGACCAAAGGTCCATCAAGCCCAGCATCCTGTTTCCAACAGTGGCCAATCCAGGTCACAAATACCTGGTAAGATCCCAAAAAAGTACAAAACATTTTGTGCTGCTTATCCCAGAAATATTCAGTGGCTTTTCCCCAAGTCCATTTTAATGGTCTATGGACTTTTCCTTTAGGAAGCCACCCAAGCCTTCTTAAACCCTGCTAAGCTAACTGCCTTTACCACATTCTCTTGCAACAAATTGCAGAGTTTAATTACACGTTGAGTGAAGAAACATTTTCTCTGATTCATTTTAAATTTACTACTTTGTAGCTTCATTGCATGCCCACTAGTCCTAATATTTTTGGAAAGAGTAAACAGATGCTTCATGTCTACCTGTTCCACTCCACTCATTATTTTATAGACCTCTATCATATCTCCCCTCAGCTGTCTTTTCTCCAAGCTGAAGCACCCTAGCCACTTTAGCCTTTCCTAATAGGGAAGTCATCCCATCCCCTTTATCATTTCCATTGCCCTTCTCTGCACCTTTTCTAATTCCACTGTATCCACTATATCTTTTTTGAGATGCGGTGACCAGAATTAAACACAATATTCGAGGTGCGGTCGCACCATGGATAACTATTTAATACATTCTAAAAAAACTAAGGAGTCCTTTAATGCAGGATGTGCTAAAGCATTCCACATTAGTTTTGACATCTGTATATGCTAATCACATAGTAATTATATTTTTTTGTAATTTTATTTTTTGAGACAGCATGTCAGGTGTAGAGAATAATGTTCCTGCGTTAACCAATGAATCTACATTACTATGTGCTAAATGGTGAGCCTATAGTTAATGCAGGAGCCCTTACCACCTCCTAAATAGGTGGTGCCAAATTCTCACACATTCATTTTTTAAAAATGGCCACATGCTAATGGTAACTCTACATGGCCATAAGAGGTTTTTCTGAAAGTGGTAAAAATTGCCTTAGCAAGTGGGAAAGATCTATGTAAGGTCACATTAAGGCTGATTCTTCCTTCAGTTTTGTAAAAGGACCTTAACTTCCAACATGTTTATTTTCCACAGAGTTTACCCTACCACTAGGTTCTACCATTATATGGGTCACTAATGAGATATATCCTGTGACACATGTTGAAGAATGCTGGAGTGTTTTTTTCAAATTTCGCAAATTCAAGTGTACTTGCAGAAGTGTCGACCAGCTGGCGCTATAGGTGACGTTTATTCTCCTGCTTTGTTAAAAGCTTTGGGAGGTGAAATATTGAAGTATTTGGCTTATATTGTGAATTAATCATTGCAAGATGGCTTTGTTCCAAAAGAGTTAAAGGTAGATACAGTACGACCAGTGATGAAGGATTGGAAGATAGGTTGTGATATTTTAGAAAACTACCGCCCTATTTCATCACTGCCACTACTTGCTAAAGTATTACAAAAGGCTGTTTATGAACAATTAGCTAATTTTTGTTAAGATATCCAATTTTGGATGAACATCTATATGGTTTTAGGCAGGTACATAGTACTGAGCTTCTTATAGCGGCTATAGTTGATGAAATTAGACTAGGGGTCCTGTTTACTAAGCCACGCTAGAGGTGCATTAGTTTTTCTAGTGCATGCTAAGCATTAGCACGCACTAACCATGTAGATTCCCATAATATTCCTATGGGCATCTACAAGGTTAGCACTTGCTAATTTTTAGCATGCACTAAAAATACTAGCACACCATAGTAAACAAGGTCTTAGGTCTTAACGACCGGCAAACAGAGATGGTTAGTAACAAAGTACTTTGTTAGAGTACTTAAGTACAATTGGCAGTACTTTTATTTGTAACGAGTTACTTTTTTTCAGTACTTTTTACTTGTAATAAGTTACATTTAAGCTGTACTATATTTAGTAACAAAGTACAATTTGGAAAGTAGTTAAAAATATTTTCCATCTCTCTGCTTCTCCCCCTCTACAGGGTTTCCAAGTGATGTCAAACGCAGCTTGCAGCTGATTGGGACTGAATTTCCAGACTCGAGCTAATAAATTACCATGGGAGACTTGCAGAACCTGGCTTTCTGCAGTGCCACTACTGCTTCCTGCTCCTGGCCTGCCTCCTCTGATGTACACTTCCGGGACTGGCACAGGAAGCACTAGCGGCACTGCAGAAAGTTGGGTTCCACCTGTCTTCCATGGTAGTTTATTACCACAGGCCCAGCGGAGGTGCACGGGAGGCAGGGGGTGAGACTGTGCTGCCTGCAATGGATGGAAGGGAAGAGAGAGAAATTAGGCAAGACTGGATGGGTGAGGAGGGAGAGAGAGTGACAGAGAAATGGGGCAATACTGGACAAAAGGGAGGAGAGACAGAGGCTATGGGGTGGGGAGAGTGAAAAAAATTGGGCAAGATTGGATAGGGTGGGGACAACGGAGTGAACTTTTCAAAATGATTGGGGATGCTCCCCTCCAAAGGGACACCACCTTGTAGTGGTAGAGGGGCTTCTGTGTTTCAATGACTCAGAGGGCTATGCTGTAGGGTTACCCATATCAGACAGGCCTCTGAGGAGAAACCAGACAAAGAGTGTCCCAAACTGGGAGAGTGGTAAGATGGCAACCTGAAGTTTGTATGCCCAACGGCCCAGCTGCCCTCTGAAGTTTTGTCTTCTTTACTTAAATTTCCTCTCTGCAATTGCAGTTACCTTAACTGAGAGGAAGGGGACAACTAGCGGTCAGCCACTGATGGCCAGCATTTTGTCCCCTGAAAAGCAAGTGCGGGACCGCTGTGTGATAAACTGCCCACAGATGAAAGGGTTGGCGAGTCCTTTGATTAGCGCCTGCGAAGGAGCATCAACGCTCTTGGACCTGGAAAAAACAACTCCATCGCTCCCGAATTATTCAACCACCATGTCCAAAGGAGTGGATAAGTGAGTTAGAGGCATATGCTGAAACGGAGGACATTTACATCAGAACCCGAATCGGCGGAACCACTCCTAAACATCTAAGAGAAATAAACTTGAAGTTTTTGGCTCCCGTGGAGGTTACATTGAATACCATCTGGAAGGTGCTTTGGGACCTAACGGTGGCAGTAAATAATTTTGTTTCAGACATAATTTTATTAGAGAGTGACATGGACAATTTAACTGAACCCTTTGAGAGTGAAAAATTGATATAACAAATGATTCTACATGAGCAAGAAGTGGTTATGATTTTGAAAATGATAATAGACCAGAAACTTTGAATAATAAAATGAATATTATTATAGATGATTAATATCGATATTATTATTGTTTTTCCCAGAGTTCCGGGTATGACTCCTAAAGTTTTCCTCAGAAATATTTCCTCAATTACTACTTTAAAAAGAGTGAAGCCTGTGAAAACTGGGATTACTTTAATCAGAGGGATTTGAATAGGAGGCTTAAGTATATGTATTATTAAATGGCTTCTGGTTTTTGAAAGAAAAAGAATGTAATCAGAATGTAATCAGATGTATTATTTCTAACTAATATTGGACAATAAGTATGTTTTCAATTAAATGATTTGACTATACACCATATTGGCCTTGAAGAAGCCAACCAGATGATCAATGTGGAATAATGAATTAGACGAGTAATATCTGGGGATAATCAGGTTAATACCACTTTTTTTTTTCTGTTTACTGTTTAATTGATCTCCTTGTCTTGTTTCACTCTCCCTATTTAGTGGTCTAAGGAAGAGAACAGAATTACCTGACTGAAATATTCCTATATATTACTTTCTCTGTACTTCTGGCAAGTTGTTTTATCACTTGTAAAAATGTAAATGGTTATAAATAATTAAAAAAATAAAGCTGGAATTCAATGACTTGTCTTCCAAACGTGTTTATCAATCGGCACTCCACTCATTAAGGTGACATGCTATTCACCAATATCTCCCAAATTCAATGCACAGTTCATTGAACCCAATGATAGGATTGTTGTCTCCATTAGGCAAGCTATTTCTATTAAAAAATTGAGCGCTGCCTGGAGTTTTGAGGTTTCCTTTGTTAATTCTGTAAGTTGAAGTGCATTGCAATACCTCCTAATGTTTGCAAACTAATTTTATTATATTAGTGGATTACAGAGTTTGCTTCTCAGATTAAGTTTTTCTAATTGGATTATATATGTATGCACCTATTTACTTGTACTAGGATGCCTAAGGTAGGGCTAACATCTATTTGGACCTGGTGGGTTGTGTTGGAGGGTTTTTTGTTTTCTTTCCTATCTTAAGTTCTTATCTTCTACTCTGGTCAGTTCAATCTGTATTACCATTCTTCTTGACCTTTGCCTATGATTATCTGTTTGTCTTAGAGCAATATTATAGATGGATTTATGGAAATAAAAACTAATCTGCTAATGATTGCATCTCCCTCTAGAATTTACATATCTTAAATAAAATGGATTGCATAAAGCAAAGACAAAAACTGACTACAACAGTTCTTTGGTGAATCCCTGACTTTAATTACAACTTCTTACCTTCTGCACTAACCATTTTATCTTGGTCTTATTTTCTTCTTAATTATTTCTTACAATAAATAACAATGGAATCCCAATAGCTCCTGGTAATTTGTGTCTAATAAAGACTATTATAGAATATAATGGAATGAAAATAAATGAATATTTCATCTCTATCTCTCAAAAGACCATGACAGATTATCATAAACTTTTTCCACCACTATAAATTAAATACATCGTTTTCTCCCAAACAAATGCTCATAAGAAGAATTAATATGGCCACGTTGTGTATCAGTTGTTTACCCTCTTTAAAAAAAACAAGAAAGAAAGAAAAAACCTTAATGGAGATTGTCCTCCCTCACTATGGGTAAAGTCAGGAAAGAAATGCCTGGAGTTTATATTTTGAAAGATCCTTGTCTCTTTTCTATGCATACTAAGTATCTGTTGTGCTCTGGCTAGATTTATTTAAAGAGAAAACCTGTAGGAGGTTTCCCTTTGTAAATGCAGGTATTGTCCCTTGACTCCAACATACACACAGAAGTACAAGCCATGTATGCAATTTAAAAACTGACTCCGAAGAAGATATTGGCAACAAAAACTAGTACCCACAGAAACAAATAGTTCAAAATAAATGTATTTAACAACATCTGACATAGCCACATTTCACCTAAACAGGCTGCATCAAGGGTCATAAATCATTGTATTGGAAAAGATGATGTTAATACCATCTCCTAGTCGGATGGTAACTCAACGTACCAATACTGAAGTCAAGAAAGGTTGCTATGCAAGGAAGCCACATGTGTGTTGTCTTGGTGGAAATGGGTGTTGCTTGGGGAGAGTTGGGTACTGTGATGGGGCATTACTCAGGGAGGGATCTAAGGGGAGTGAGGTGGATTCAGAATAGGGGCTTTATCATGGGGGAGAGTTCAGACAAAGCAGGGTGCCCCATCAGTATTTACTACTGCCCTCATAGTATGCACTAAGACATGCCTCAAGGTTTATGTATATACTGCTGTCTAGGTTTCTCAATACAGAGATGGATTACCTAAATGAAATTTGTTAGTTTGGGAGCAGGGCCAGGTCCAACAAATGTCTAGAGACCATAGACAAGTATTCAACACTTGCTTCACTCTTCACCCAGGCAATACATCAGGCCACTCTTGGCCTGATTTTCAGAAATTACTAATTTACTTCCATAACTGAGATAATAATTAGTAGCAGAGGCAGTCACAATGGCAAAGGCCATAAACAAACAAGATATATAAAATATCCTTATCTACCTTGAATCCTTTACTGCATGTGAGAATATATGTGTGTTCTTTCTCCCTTTATCTCTGCAATAACAATGTGGCTAGTAACTCAAGCATGTTATAACAAGATAGTCACTTACAGTCTTCATTGCTAGATGTGCTGAGAGACTCAGAGGTTCTGAAACTCCAAAGCAGTGCTTAGATGAATTTGTACTGGTTGGTACATGATTGTTTCTGGGAGGCTTGGTGCTGTAAGTGGTTCTTGTTTCTTCAACCTTAGAAGCTATTCCAGGAACCTGTAAAGGTAATTGGATGATCCTGGTCACTCTGCTGAAAATATATAACCATGCCAAGCTTAGCAGTTGGTGCAGCAGGTACCCTGTTCCCTTCATCCCAGTCACAACACAAAGATTATATAGCTACTGTCCCTGTAAATACTCCTAGATTTCTCCTTAATAGGGTAGCCAGGTATCTTCATCTCCCATATTTGCTTGGCTAAGGCCTTTGGGCTGGGTGACTCTCCCCTCACATGCAGGTCAGCTGGGGAGGCAAGGAGGGAAGAGAGAGATTTGAACAATGAACAGGATTTTATATGCTTGGGGAATTCCTTCCCAAACAAGTCTTCTCCCCTGATTAGAATGCTTGTCACAGGGAACAATATTTCTCTCCAGCAACTAGTGATGTCAAATATATTAGAACAATCTCTAGGTGTCAATGCTAGCACCCCATAGCAGGACCCTAAGCTCTCTACACACATACAGTACATAAACTATTTTAGGCGCATCAACTGAAATCAAGGTCCTACTCTTTAAAGGCCAATCAGCAATATTACTTCAATATTATTTGTTTCTGCTTTTGATCTGGTGGCTCAACAGATATTATTACAGCTGTTAAATGATACTGGTGTTACAGGTTGGATATTTGACTGATTTATTGCATTCCGTATACAAATATCTTATAGAATAAAATTTACAGACAGGTTAACTGAGCTATGGAAAATAGAATGTGGGGTCCTGAAGGGATCATCCCTTTCCCCTATATTATTTAACCTTCTACCTACTTTTGGGAAACAGTTAACACATTTAGATGTCAGATTTTTTTTTTTTTTACTTATGCTGATGATATTACACTATTAATACTTGTGACCCCCCTTCTCATGGGTGGGTTTTAATGAGAAACAAGGAGAAAGAAGAAATCTGTGTAAAGTACTTTTAAAACACAAACAGATTTATTCTTTCTAAGGTAAACTCTCAGTTTGGTTGATCTGTAGTAGATCTGCCCAGGAGTGTGCTGAACTTTGTCACATTTTGCAGGAGACAAATGGGTCCCACATCTCTGCCTGCATGCAAATGAAAACAAAAAGACAGGTGGATGGAAGCATTTCCATATACTTTGTGGGGATTAATTCACTGAAGGGTATACAGCTCGTGGGTCAAACTATGCCTACACTATATATGGAGAGAGCTGAATCAGAATAAGGGAATTGAAATCCTACTCCCACGATTTTAGGGGAGAGGCAGATTGGTGGCATGTTGAGAATTCACTGAGAGAGTGGATTAGCCTTTGCAGGGTATTCTCTAATGGCTCTGGCTGGAATGAGAGGATTCCTTCTAGTAGGGAAATCCTGCTACTAGTGGTTACTGCTGGAAACTTTGAACCCAAGCAGAAAAAGTACCCTTAGAAGATTCTTTAAGAAAGAAGAACAGAAGCCATTGGGAGCATTGCTCAAGGCACAAGAAGTCATTGGGAGTAGCTCAGGGCAGAATAAAATGGCCTTTGGGAGCACTATCAGTGTCTAGGGTCGAGAAGAACAGAGGTAGGTCTCTAGTAGAGAACCCTGGAACTGGCAGTTGCAAAGCCCTGTTAAGGGCTGGCAATCCTGAACCCCAGTATGGAGAAACCCCAGAGGCTTCTTTTGAAGAGAGGACCAGTGAGGATGAATGCCTCAAGGGTACAATCCACACAAGTGGACTAGTGAGGGTGAAGGCCTCCAGGGTGCAATCAGCACTAGAAGCCCAGGGAGGAAACAGGCTCCCTAGCTGTGGGCAGCCTTGGTAGTATATAAACTATACACAAATACACATTTTAGATATGTGTGTGTGTGTGTGTGTGTGTGTGTGTGTGTGTGTGTGTGTGTGTGTGTATGTGTGTGTGTGTGTGTGTGTATGTATGTATGTATACACACACACATATATCTAAAATGTGTATGTGTGTATAGTTCAATAAAACCTGTTTTATTTATTAGCCCTGCTCACAGTTGTTCTCCTTTTTTCTGGATTTTTCCTAGGGGAGAAGAGGGTAATAGCATCCACTAACACTTTTTTTCCCAGCTGAAGGCACTGAGCACCAAGTTAGTAAGGGATCGATGGAGACTGCCTTTTTGGGAGCTCCAGCCAGGTCTGACACTGAATCCAGGAGCACCCAGTATGGGGGTGTTACACCTGTCTCTTTACATTTGGATGAAAGTTAGATTATCTTAAAGCAATGCTTTGATTATATTGAACAGTGTTCCCTAACATATCACTTACAGTTAAATAAATATAAAACTAAGCAGATGTTGTTGGGTACCTCTATAACTAATTATTCAGGGCTTATAGGTATCACTCTTGTTTTATCCTAACCTGTCCAGGAAATAGCAAATTAACTCACTTATCATTAAAAATGTCTATAAATTTAAACAATTTCATCAATTTAGAAAGTATTTTCTTCAAACTCATTTTAGAATTATAGTCCAGGTCTTTATCTTACCTTAACTGGGTTATTGTAATTTGTAATCATTGATATTTTAGATACATAGTATAGACATTTACAAATAGCCCCAAATACAGCAGCTAGACTAATATATGGAGCCAAAAAATTTGATAGAGCTACCCCTTATTGAGAGAACTACACTGGCATCCAGTAAGAGTTTGTTTTGTTTAAAATGTGTTCTATATGTTCTAGCTCTGAGCTGTTTAAAACGGCTTGTTTGTCCTGTTTCTGCTAAAGCTCAATGTTTTTGTCATCTACAATTGTTACATTATCCTTCAGTGAATGGAATTAAGTCAAAAATCGACTTTGTTTCCAAGGAGAGGCATTTTCGAAAGAATGTCAAGTCAGAATTGCGATATCCTGCTCATAAGAAAGAGGCTAGCCCTGTGGCACACCACAAACAGTTTTCCATTTGGCTGAGTGAGCTCCCTCCTTCTCTACTGAATAATAACAATTAGAAAGAAAATCATAAATCCAACTCAGAATCTTCTCCTGTTTACCCAGTTGATGGCATTAAAGCATGGTTGACAAGGTCAAAAGCAGAAGAAAAAGTATCAAATTGCATGTTGATTGCAAATTGCATAATTATTTTCCTAAACCTGACTGAGAGATGTAAAGAATATCTTGATGCACCCTATTTGCTCTGTAACATACCCTTCCATTATTTTCGTAAACAATGGGATAGAAGCCACAGGACGAAAGTTATTAACTTCTGCCAAACTACTTTTAGGATTTTTAGAAATAGGAGTAAGTATAATGCCTCCACCTAATGTAGGAAAAGTACCAGATTCAAAATGTGAATTTAACTAGTTAGTTAATAAATATTTGTTTTTAAAAAAGCAGAAACACCAGTTTAATCAAATAAGGAGGGCATGAATCTAAATTACAGAAAGATTTGGTATACTTTAGCAATAATCTCTCTGTGTCATTAACATTAATTTTGTTAAATTGAAACCAGCATCTGTCTACTGGGGATAGTGTTCAGCTCAGAAAAAGAAATTGTTATATGATAGTTCTCCAGTGGTAATTGTTCTCAATCTTTAAAACCTTACTTTGGAAATATAAAGCCAAATCATCAGCTGTTGGTAAAATATCATAATTAGCTGCAATAGATTCTACATCTAACATATAATCCAATGTTGAAAACAATTTCTTAATGTTAGCTTTGTCATGTCCCATCAATTTTGAATACAATTCCTTTTTTAGTAGTTAATTTCAGTTTATACTCATGGATAGCAGTACACCAATTGTTTTTATTAAAATCTGTAGGATATAATTTCCAAATTCTTTCTTTAGCTCTACACTGCCATTTTAAAGACAAAGGGTGTCCTTTTACTAAAGTGCGCTGAAAATGGCCTTCGGTAGTATAGATGTATGTTTTGGGCGCATGCAGAAGTATTTTTTAGCGCACCTACATAAAAATGCCTCTTTTTTGCCGAAATCGGATAGATGGGAAAATGAAAATTGCCGTGCGTCCATTTTGGGTCTGAGACCTTACCTCAAGCCATAGACCTAGCGGTAAGGTCTCACATGGTAACTGGGTGGTAATGGTCAATGCGATTCAAATGCCACTTGATGCGCGTAGCTGCTACATGCCAGAAAATAAAAATATATTTTTCAGAAGCATGTAGCGGACGCATGCCAAAATTGAAATTACCGCAAGGGCCATGCAGTAACCGGGTGTTAACTCCAGTTTGGCATGCATTGGGTGCGTGTAGGCACCTACACAGCTTAGAAAAAGGTCAAACTATTTCTCAGACTGGCACTGGTTTTTTTTTTTTTTTACTTTTTGAGCCAAAGGAGCTAGTCTATCTAATATAGAACCAGTAATTTGGTTCTAACCTGCAATAAAACACTCAGGGCCTTGTTTACTAAGCCACACTGTAGGCATACTAACTTTTTAGCATGCGCTAAAATTTAGCACACACTGATGCTAAGGACACCAACGGGAATATATGGGTATCTCTAGCATTAAAGCAAACTAAAATATTAGTGTGCCTACAACACAGCTTAGTAAACAGGGCCCTCAGGATCCTGTTTACTAAGGCACACTAGCATTTGTAGCATGCACTAATGCTAGATACACTCATATATTCCTATGGGTGTCTCTAGAATTAGCACACACTAATTTTTAGTGTGCACTAAAAACAACAGCACTCCTACAGCATGGCTTAGTAAACAGGGTCCTCAGTAGTGGCAGGCTCAGAAGACAATTGTGGAGGAGTGGCCTAGTGGTTAGGGTGGTGGATTTTGGTCCTGAAGAACTGAGTTCAATTCCCACTTCAGGCACAGGCAGCTCCTTGTGACTGTGGGCAAGTCATTTAACCCTCCATTGCCCCATGTAAGCCACAGTGAGCCTGCCATGAGTGGGAAAGCACAGGGTACAAATATAACAAAAAAAAAAAATCATTGTCAACTACTTGCCAAATGAAAGAAGGTTCTAACTTATTCCTAAACTCTCCTTTGGTTATAATTACTGTAGTATCTGTCCTTCTAACATTAATGTCTTTCTAAGATACAGCAGTTCTATGAGAATTGGAAAGTGTTAGTAAATCTAGATAATGACCTTTCTCATGTGTTGATGAAGTTCTCGGATGAAAAAAAAATCTAAGAATCTGTAAATTCAAAGAGTCTAGAAACATTACCATCAGAAAATTTAAATAAATGTAAGTTAAGTTCACCTAACAACAGCGTGGAACCATAGTTTATTGTGTGTTTAGCTACATGTTCAACAAAGCTGTCCCTCACCCATGACCACTTTCCTAGAGAAGCATAAAATAATGTCAGCATCTCTGATTTCACATACCAACAGCTCCAGGGAAGGAGTGGTGATTGAATCAACCAGTTTAACATTGAAAAATGATTTATAATACTTGCAAATACACCCCCACGCCAATTAAGCCTAGGTATGTATAGTGTCTTAAAACCTACGAGGCACAATTCTCAGTCTCAGATCATCAAGTTGAGGAAGTCAAGTTTCAGTTATGAAAAGGAGGCCTAAATGCTGCTCTTCTAATAAATATCTAATGATATTAATTTTATTTGTCAATGATCTGGCATTAATATAACACCAAGGGATTGGGGTTAAAGATTCAGCAACACTAGTAGTTATAGGAACCCTAATTAAATTTGAACCACTCTTAGTGTTTGATTCAAATTGGACCTATGGGAAAGTGATTTCCTAATCTTCTACCTGCTATAACAGTGGGGATTTCTCATTGCATAACATCAGCACAATCAATCAAATTCCTGATATTATTATATCTGGTATTATAGGTAGAATTCCTCACATTATTTAAAAGAAGTACTGGAACTGACTGCTTGATTAGGGTCAGATGGTGTTGACTGATTTAGGATGGTCACACACTAATCATGAGTGGATCATATTCTCTTGGTAGAACAATTTGGCCCATGAGGAGAATGTGAAAATGGAGCGGAACAATATACAAGAATTGAGAGATACTGTTCATAAATCTGAAAAACAAATATATCAAGGGTATGTGGCTGCACAGTCTGATTCAGAGGCACAGTAACCACCATTCTGCATGAGTATGAGGACAAGGTGTGTATTTTGGCAGCGGGACTCTCTGTTCATCCATCAGCCCAATTGTGTTGCCTCCCCCTCATAAACAATCGGTGACTGCAGAATTTGTAAATGATGTAGACCACACCGGGTGCGCAACTCTTAAATCAGATACAATAAAGGTGGCTTCTCGTTTGGGAGCTGATGTGGGTAACCTATCTAGGTTAAATATATGTCAATTGAAGAAATTATTGGATAAATTAAGAAAGGATTTGGATGGTGTGTGGGCAGATAGGAAACATTCCAGTCACAAACTCCTTACTCAATGGTTGCTAATTGTTATCAGGATGATATTGACTATACCATAGACGAATCACAATGATTATTTCTTGTCTTCACTCTGACCCTTACGGGGGAAATAAAAGGATATATTGTAGATTGTCAGACCTCCTTTATTATAGACTCTGGAACAACTTCTGCTGTATCAAAATAAAGCTTACCCTCTTTGGTTGCAGTTTTTGTACCTATAGCACCCGTTATCCAGTGCAAATGAATTGCCGTACTTCTGATACCTCACTGAAAGCTGTCTCGAGTACCTGTGAACACTGGAGAAAAGGTATATCATCTGGAACTGCTAGTAAGTGATAATCTACCTGTCTTGCAACAGCCCATACTGTACTGTCTTGACATGGATCTGGTGATCCAAATTGCACTCTCTTTCCTCTGATGGAACATATACCAGAAGTGGACAACCTACTGTCTCACTTGTGAGCTTCTCTGGGAAAAAATATTGGGTGATTGGGTGATGTTTCAATGTTGATGTCCCATTGTTATATTCCTAACGATACTTCGATGGTCTTGCATAACTTGTACAATGTAACCCATAACCAAGTTGTAACAAATGTATTTCCATTATTCATATCTTATTGTAAGCCACACTGAGCCCGCAAAAAGGTGGGAAAATGTGGGATACAAATGCAATAAATAAATAAAATAAATACCACCTGTGTGTAATAACCTTGCTCCCATGAAACCTAAACCATGGGTCAGACAGTGCCCCCTACTGAAATCTACCTTGGATGATATAAGACCTGTCAATGCAGGTTTACTACATCAAGGTGTCATTTATCTCATTACCTCTGATTGTACAGTCCCATTTTGACTGTATTTAAAGCAGATAACAATTAAACACTCAACATATACCTGTCATTTGCTGCAAGCTGCTATATTACCTATAGCTGTTTCTGCCCTCAAGGTTGAAGGAACACTCCTTCTTGAACTCTATCCAAGCCCAAGGAAATGCCTATGTGGACACCATGACTAAGGAAGTCATCCTGGGTCAAAACATAGCCCTATCTTGCTGTTATCTACTGCACCTGCCCAATCTCCACAGTCCCTCACTCTCCAGAACCCTCTGCTCAAAATGTCTGCTCTGCCTCCCCTCCCAGCCCCCAAACTGTAAGAAATATCTAAATGTAATATCTTCCCCTCTCCTTTTCCAATATTCCCCAAGCTAAAATAGAAAATAACTGAGCTTGTGGGTTCCCCAAGCCCCACCAGCCGAAGATCTCCTCCCTGTTGAACAAACTTACACTTATATGGTGAGCAACAGCAGTGTCCTTGTGCTGCTGCTGCCAGTCTCCATACATGCTCAGTTTTGCATATGCACAAAAAGTGATCATGTGCGGGGGGGGGGGGGGGGGGCAGGGAAGTCAGCAGCAGTGGCTCAGGGATACTGCTGCTCTCTGCACAAAGTGTAACATCATTTGGTGGGGACGAGATCTCAGCTGGTGGGGCTTGGGGACCCCTGCCAGTCACACCAATGAAGTACAAATTTTGTGTGGACCTGAGTCCAAAGTGGGTGGGTCCCAGCCCACCTAGGCCCATGGCTACACCATTGGCTGGTACAAAGTTTGCATGTGAAAGTAGTCAAGGACACTGCAACAATGCTACCTTCTTGGCCACTGCCTTGTGCCAGCCCTATTTATAAGAGAGTTTGTCAACCTGCTCTTTTAATCAGTCTGTGAGTTTGCTGGTACATGAGCCTATAAGGAAAATTAGCCCTAACCATGGATGGCCACAGCTGTCATAATATCCCATTCATGTGGCTGGCAAAATAATTTAGAAAAGGTGTTTGAAAATAATTCTTAAGATGGCATTCTTAAGTTTAATAATACAGTAAAATATACAGTAAATGTTTTTATTTTGCCATGATCAATTTTATAGCACAAATAAATTACAGGCAATTTATGTACTGTACCAGAAAGACCTCTGGATATGGCACTATCCCAACATGGAAGACACCTTTTTATGAACGCTTATCAATCAATGTATTACAAAAAAATCATTAATTTCTATAAAAGGTTGTACATTTTCTTTAAAAAAAATACAACTTTTTAAATTTAAATGCAAGTTGACCAGACCAATAGTTCTTCAAAAATAAAATTACTCATCAACATTTTTTAAAGACTTTGAGCGTTTTATTTGTAGAGCTGAATGATCACAATAGTTCAGTCAGCCATAAAATAGTAACTGGTAAATACTGGGACTCTGGGACAGTGAGCTGAAAAGCTTGTCAAGATTTCCAACTTTCAGTCTGTTCCGGCTCACTGACTGAATCTATTGAGTGAGAACAATTTGAGCAAAGGTCAAAATATTGCTGTCATAATTTTTAGTGAGTTTATGCTATCATTTTTAAACTGTACTGATGGTAAAGTCAACAAAAAAAGCATAGTATTTCTTGACAAATCTGAGCACTTTGATTTAAAATATTTTACCTTTTTGGTTTTTGATGTAATGAAGGATACTAAGTCTTCTGGACTTGATTGCATTGCTTTCATTCTTTGGCAGCATTTCTTCAGTTTGCTCTTCTTGTAGCAGCCTAGGAGAAAGCTCCAACAGCCCTAACTGATGTATCACCACCTCCAACAGTGAACGTGAGTTATGCTCAGAGGCACAAAGCAGCAGCTCTCTGCTTTGAATTCTCATCACTCACTCCCTCTGTGCTTTTATCAATAGTGCCTCCTCCCCCCAGATTCACTCCAGGGAAATGAGGATGAAGGGTTCAGGGGTGGTTCTTTACTAAGTACCACTAGCGAGAGGTTGTGGCAGCCATTGTTTTAGGCTGCTGCATGGGGCAGGAGGAAGTGTGGGGAACGAGGAAAGATTGGTTTAGATGGAAACCTAATAAGCTCAGTATTGGTCATATTTAGTTTCAGATGGCAGTGAGGCATCCAGACAGCAATGTCAGGCAGGCAGGCTGATACTTGGGACTGGATTCCTGCTGAAGCTTCTGGTGTAGAGAGGTAGATCTATGAGTCATCGGCATAAAGGTGATACTGATAAGATCAGAGCACTGAGGGAAGAAGTATAGATGGCGAAAAGAAGAGGTCCCAAGACACAGCCCTGAGGTACACCAACTGATAAGGGGATAGAAGTGGAGGAGGATCTATCAAAATATACACCAAAAGTGCAATGGGAGAGAGAAAAGAAGAACACAAGGAAAGAATAGAGCGCTGAAATCCAAGCGAGGACAGTGTATCAAGAAGTAGGTGGTGATCAACAATGTCGAAAGCAGCAGCTGGATGGAAAAGGGTGAGGATATAATATAGGCCTTTGGATCTGGCCAGGAACAGGTCTTTGGAGAATTTAGCAAGGGCTGTTTCAGTTGAATAAAGAGGGTGAAAGCCAGATTGAAGTGAATCAAGAATAGCTTGAGATGAAAGAAAGTCATGACAACGGAGGTGAACAGCACATTCAAGTATCTTGGCTAGGAAAGAGAGGAGGGAGATGGGTTAATAGTTGGAAGGACAGGTAGAGTCCAATTAAGGTTTTTTGAGGTGTTGTGTAACAACAGCATATTTGAAGGCATCTTGAACAGTCACAGTGGAAAGTGAAAGATTGGGAATATGACAGATAGAAGGGATGACAGTAGAAGAGACAGTGCTACGTAAATGATTGAGAATAGGGTCAGAGGAACAGGTAGTTAGTTTCGAGGAGGAAAGAAATTATGCAGTTTCCTCTTCAGTGATTTCATAAAAGGAAGAAAAGGAGGCAAAGGTTTAAGGAGGGTTGAGAGAATGGACTGAGGCAAGGATAGGTGGAGGTGACGTGGTTGAGAATTCAAGGTTAATCGTGTGAAACATATCATGAAAATACTCAGCTAGAGTCTGGGGAGAAAGTGAAAGGGGAGTTGGAGGTGAAGGCACTTTGAGGAGAGAGTTCAGGTAACAAAGAGATGTGAAAGGTTTGAACCAAGAGAGTTTGTCAACTGGATGTAGTAGTCCTGTTTGGAAATTGAAAGAGCAGAGTGGAAGGAGATCATCAAGAATTTGAAATGTATGAAGTCAGCATAAACACACGATTTTAGTCAAAGTCATTCAGCAGATCGGGGCAGGAACATATGTAGTGGATTCTAGAGGTCAACCAAGGCTAGTTTTGGCATGCCTTACAGAATGGGGAATGCAAGGAGCAAGAGCATCCAGAGCACAGGAGAGAATAGTGTTATAGGGATAGTCAGTCTCATTGACAGATTTGAATAACATAGTGGTTGAGAAGAGGTTTGAAACACTGGAGGACAAAGGTCAATAGCCTGAAAAGATTCCTAAATGCATTGGTGGAGATTAGGCAGGTCTTGGGGGAGGGTGAAGTGTGAAAGTTATCAGATGATGGTCAGAGAGGAGAAGAGTTGAGGAACAGAAACTAGAGAGTGAGCAGTTGGAGAAGAAGATAAGATCAAGACAATGGCTATTCTGCTGAGTAGGAGTAGAAGAGCACAGTTGAAAGAGGATGTTAAAGTGAGAAACTGAGAAGCATGAGAGTCAGAGGGATCATTATCCTGAATGTTAAAATCCCCAAGAATAAGGGAAGGAGATGAAGTTTCAAGAAAGAAGGAAAGCCACGAGTTAAAATCAGTGAGACAGGAAGAAAGGGACTTATCAGGGGGTCGATAAATTACTGCTACTCAGAGAAGTAGAGGAATAAATAGTTGAATGGAGTAGACTTCAAATGAAGAAAAGCAGAGAGACTGAGGTGGAAGAAGAGGTTGAAATCTACAAGAGGGTGAGAGTAGTAGCCCGACACCTCCTCAGCGGTCAACCATGTGAGGAGTATGGGAGAAAAGGTAACCTCTATGACACAGAGCCACAGCTGAAGCAGAATCTTCAGGGCAAAGCCTAGTCTCAGTTAGGGCAAGCAGATGGAGAGTATGAGAGATAAAGAGGTCATAGAGGTTTGTTGCAGACAGAGCAGGCATTCCACAGGACACATGAGAAAAGCAGAGAAGAAGGGGAGAGGAGAGGAATGGAAATTATATTGGAGACATCACAGTGTGACTTACATGAATAGGATGAAAGCTGATGTGAAGGACCAGGATTGGGATTAATATTCCCAGTGGATGGCAGGAGAAGGAGCAAAAGAGTATAGAGAAGAGTAGGAGAGGCATGAAAAATGTGACAAAGGCGAGATGTACTCAGGCAGAATGGAGATGGTTGAATGAAAGGAAGGACATGTTGAACGTTGAGAGCAGAGAAGAAAGGAGAAGACAAAAGGGATGGTGAGATGATGAAAGCAAAAGGTGGGCAATGTGTTCCTGCAGTATACAGTGGTTTCAGATGAAGAAAGAGATTGGGAAGGGACACCAGCAAGAAAAGAAACTGTACTGGAGCCAAAAGAAATAGCAAAGAGAAAATGCAAAATGTTTTGCATGACGGCACCTAGAGTAAAGACCCTGAGAGGATCGGGGTGGACATGGGAGTCACCCCATAGAAAGCTGTGAAGATATATAGATCTGCTGCAAGTCCTCTACAGCATTTGCAAGGCAGCTGGTGGAAGTGCGAGGAACCTGGAGCGAAGACACTGGGTGGATCGGGGTGGACCTGGGAGTCACCCTAGAGAAGGATGTGAGGATATGCAGATAGACTGATACAAAGGCATTATAGCATTCTCAGTTTTATTTTCCATTCCTTTCCTAATAATTCCTAACATTCTATTTGCTTTCTTAACCAACACTGCACATTGAGCAGAGGGTTTCAACATATCATCAACGATGACGTCTAGATCCTTTTCTTGAGCCGTGACTCCTAATGTGGAACCTTGCATCACATAACTATAGTTTGGGTTCCTCTTTCACACATATATCACTTTGCAATTGCTCACATTAAAAGTCATCTGCCGTTTAGATGCTCAGTCTGAAGGAGGGCCTTGAATCAAATAGAATGAAAATTCTGTAGGAAACAAAACACATCTTGGAATCCCTATGGATTGAAATTCCATGTGTAAAGGGGAAAAGGATAGTGATAGGAGTGTACTACTGTCCACCTGGCCAGGATGAACAGACGGATGTAGAAATGTTAAAGGAAATTAGGGACACTAACAAACTGGGCAACACAATATTAATGGGTGATTTCAATTACCCCGATATTGACTGTGTATATGCATCATCGGGGCATGCTAGGGAGGTAAAATTCCTTGACGAAATCAAGGACTGCTTTATGGAGCAGCTGGTACAGGAGCCGACGAGAGAAGGAAAAATTCTAGACCTAGTCCTTAGTGGAGCTCATAATCTGGTGTGGGAGATAATGGTGCTAGGGCTGCTTGATAACAGTGATCATAATATGATCAGATTTCATATTAGCTTTGGAGTAAGTATACGCAGGAAATCCAGTATGTTAGCGTTTAACTTTCAAAAAGGAGACTATGATAAAATGAGAATAACTTGTGGAACTATTGCTAGCAATATGTAATTTATCTTTAAAATCGCGCGTGGTACCGGAAGATTGGAGGGTGGCCAATGTAACGCCAATTTTTATAAAAGGTTCCAAAGGAGATCTGGGAAATTATAGACCAGTGAGCCTGACGTCGGTGCTGGGCAAAATGGTAGAGAATATTATAAAGAACAAAATTACAGAGCATATTCAAAAGCATGGATAAATGAGACAAAGCCAAGATGGATTTAGTGAAGGGAAATCTTGCCTCACCAATCTATTACATTTCTTTCTTTCTTTTTTAATTTCTGTTTATTAGTATATAATCAATTTACAAGTCATAACACTTGAACAAGAAAATCAGAGAGGAAAAAATTACATCAAATAATAAAACAAAAAAGGCATATAGAGGGGCATAATCGAACAGGGGCGCTCATCTCTAAGGGTTCGTTTCAATAATGCGGTCTGGACCGCCCAAATCCCAACATTTAGGCCGACCATAGAGATGGGCAAACTCGGTTTTCGCCGATAATGGAAACCAAGGGCCTCCATCTCAGAAATGACCAAATCCAAGCTATTTGGTCATGGGAAGAGCCAGCATTCGTAATGCAGTGGTTCCCCTGACATGCCAGGACACCAACCGGGCACCCTAGGGGGCACTGCAGTGGACTTCATAAATTGCTCCCAGCTGCATAGCTCCCTTACCTTGTGTGCTGAGTCCCTTAAACCCCCCCCCCCAAAAAAAAAAACCCACTCCTCACAATGTACACCACTACCATAGCCCTTAGGGATGAAGGGGGGCACCTACATGTGGGTACAGTGGGTTTTGGGGAGTTTTGGAGGACTCAACATGTACCACTACAAGTGTAAGAGGTAGGGGGGATGGGCCTGGGTCTGTCTGCCTGAGGTGCACTGCACCCACTAAAACTGCTCCATGGACCTGCATACTGCTGTGATGGAGCTGGGTATGACATTTGAGGCTGGCATAGAGGCTGGAAAATGTTTTTTAATTTGTTTTTTTGGGGGGAGGGGGTTGGTGACCACTGGCGGAGTAAGGAGAGGTGATCCCCGATTTCCTCCGGTGGTAATCTGGTCAGTTAGAGCACCTTTTTGAGGCTTTGTCGTGAACAAAAAGGGGCCAAGTAAAGTTGGCCAAATGCTCCTCAGGGATGCCCTTCTTTTTTCCATTATCGGCTGAGGACGGCCATTTCTTAACCACGCCCCCGTCCTGCCTTCAGTACGCTGCCGGCATGCCCCCTTGAACTTTGGTCATCCCCACGATGGAAAGCAGTTGAGGGTGCCCAAAATTGGCTTTCGATTATGCCGATATGGGCGCCCCTGAGAGAAGGGTGGCCATCTCCCGATTTGTGTTGAAAGATGGGCACCCTTCTCTTTCGAAAATAAACTGGATGGTTAATCTTCTATTAGACCACAAATTAAGGGGGCCCATGTAACATAACTCAGGAGATAAGCTTCAAAATATTATTCCACAAATAAACGCTATAACACGCTATTACCCTCCCCATATTGTTTATTCTCAATTGTGGTTAATACTGTGTGGACCTTTTTTAAATCTATGAAGGCACGTAATTGTTCTGGAAGAAAAAAAAAACATATTTTATCCCAGTATACTTAACAATACATTTCCATGGGTAATTAAAATAAAAAGAACCCCCCCCCCCCCAATGCCAAAGTGTCCATTCTTAAAGCCAGAAATGCTTTCCTCCTATCTTGTGTTTGCTTTGTGACGTTTGGAAATATCCAAACTTTTTTACCATAAAACAAAGTTTGCAAATTTCGGAGGGATAGCCTTTTCACCGCTTCCAAGTCTTGCTTGAAGACAAATTAAACCAATAAGGTGATCCTTTACGAGTCTGTTGATAATGATGTTTCTAAAAGTTCAGATATATTTAATGAATCTTTCTTTTCTTGACCAATCATTTCCAAAGAATTCTCCAAGATTTATCGGTGGAAAAGTTTTGGGGGTAAATTTCAAAACTTCAAACAAATATTTCTTAAATGCATCCAAAGGGGTAATACCTGGAGATTTTGGAAAGTTCAGGAAATGTAGATTTAATCTACGATTGCAATTTTCAATCTGTTCAATCTTTCAATGTATTATCATTTTATCTTTCACCACCATAGCGGAGCAATCTTGTAAGTTCTTTACATCATCTTTGATTTTATTCAGGTGAGTATTAAATTCCATCTTTATGCCTTCTAATGAATTAGGTAAGGTATCAACAGTACTCACTAAAGTCAAAACTTCAGCTGTAGATCTGGCCACTGTAGTATCCAACTGTTGGAGAGCTTCCCAAATGCTCTACAAAGTTACCGACTCTGGCTGTTTTAAAGGTGCTACGCGCTCAGTCGAAGCACAAACAGGCCTCAAACCTCCCTGTGGTCCCGTTTTCTCAATACCTCGATCCGGAGGTCTTGCCTCAGCTTCTTCAAGTTCAGGAGGCCTCCTTCGTGGAGAGGTGGTGGGTTGAGAGCCGGGGGATAGAGAGTAACATCTAGCCCCAAGGCTCCGGGGTCTCCTCCACCCAGAGTAACAGCAGGGCTCCTCCCGGCATTCTGGGTAGGGGCTCTCATGGCAAACCTTTCAATAGACTGCTGTTGAGGTGAGGAGGTTCTGGCCATCGAGGAACCAGTCTTAACTGTCCCCTTACATTTAGTATGAGGCATCAGGTTTAAGGAAAATATTTAATTATTATTATTATTAATATTTGTATAGCGCTACCAGACGCACGCAGTGCTGAACATCCAACATAGAGAGAGACAGTCCCTGTTCAAAAGAGCTTGCAATCTAAAAATAAGACAGACAGACAAAACAATTAAGGACAAGGGAAGTACTGGGTGAGAAGGATCAAGGGGAGGGCAAATTGAGTAGTGGCTAGGAGTCAAAAGCAGTGGTGAAAAGGTGGGTTTTTAGCATAGATTTAGCATAGAAAAGTTTTAATTCAGAGCAGCCAGCGAAAGAGTCTAACCTCGATCAGCAGTGTGCCGCCATCTTGATACATGTAGATAAAGGTGAGCCAGTTGAAATTGAGGGACGTCCAAGTTTTGATGAGGACGTCTTCACAAAATGTCCCGATGTAGGGGCAGGGAAACCCATATTATCGAAACAAGATGGATGTCCATCTTTTGTTTCGATAATACAATCAGGGACGTCCAAATATTGAAATTTTGGTCATCCTTAGAGATGGTCATCCCTAGACTTGGTTGTTTCTGATTTTCGGCGATAATGGAAACCAAGGACGTCCATCTCAGAAACGACCAAATGCAAACCCTTTGGTCATGGAACAAGCTAGCATTTCTAGTGCACTGGCCCCCCTGACATGCCAGGACACTAACCGTGCACCCTAGGGGGCACTGCAGTGGACTTCAGAAATTGCGCCGTAGAACATAGCTCCCTTACCTTGTGTGCTGAGCCCCCCAAAACCCATTACCCACAACTGTACACTATTACCATAGCCATTGAAGGGGGCACCTAGATGTGGGTACAGTGGGTTTCTGATGGGGTTTGGAGGGCTCGCTGTTTCCTCCACAAACGTAACAGGTAGGGGGATGGGGCTGGATCCACCTGCCTGAAGTGCACTGCACCCACTAAAACTGCTCCAGGGACCTGCATACTGTTGTCATGGACCTGAGTATGACATCTTAGGCTGGCATAGAGGCTAGCAAAAATATTTTGAAATATATTTTTGACAGTGTAAGAGGGTGTTAGTGACCACTGGGGGAGTAATGGGAGGTCATCCCCGATTCCCTCTGGTGGTAATCTGGTCATTTCAGGCACATTTTTGTGCCTTGGTCGTAAGAAAAACAAGACCAGGTAAAGTCATCCAAGTGCTTGTCAGGGATGTCCTTTTGTTTTCTATTATGGGTTGAGGACGTCCAAGTGTTAGGCACACCCAAGTCCTGCCTTCGCTACACCTCCAATACACCCCGATACAACCCCTTGAACTTTGGCCATCCCTGCAACGGAAAGCAGATGGAGACGTCCAAAATCGGCTTTCAATTATACCGATTTGGACAACTCTGTGAGAAGGATGTCCATCTTCCTATTTGTGTCGAAAGATGGGCATCCTTCTCTTTCAAAAATGAGCCTGATTGTGTACCTGGATTTTCAAAAGGCACTTCTCAAAGTACCTCATGAAGGACTCCAGAGAGAATTGGAGAGTCATGGGATAGGAGGTACTGTCCTATTGTGGATTAAAAACTGATTTTAGGATAGAAAACAGAGAGTAGGGTTAAGTTGTCAGTATTCTCAATGGAGAAGGATAGTTAGTGGAGTTCCCCAGGGGTCTGTGCTGGGACCACTGCTATTTAACATAATTATAAATGACCTAAAGATGGGAGTAACTAGTGAGGTAATTAAATTTGCTGACAACACAAAGTTATTCAAAGTTGTTAAAATCGCAAGAGGATTGTGAAAAATTACAAGCTGATCTTAGGAGACTGGGAGACTGGGCATCTAAATGGCAGATGACGTTTAATGTGAGCAAGTGCAATGTGATGCATGTGGGAAAGAGGAAACCAAATTATTGCTATGTAATGCAAGGTTCCACGTTAGGAGTCATCGACCAAGAAAGGGATCTAGGTGTCATTCATGATACATTGAAACCTTCTGGTGAGTGTGCTGCTGCGGCTAAGAAAGCAAATAGAATGTTAGGTATTATTACGTAACGAATAGTAAACAAAATTGAGGACGCTCCATGGTGCGACCATACCTCTAATATTGTGTTCAATTCTAGTCACCATGTATCAAAAAAGATGTGGAGGGGCATAATCAAACGGGGCGCCCAAGTTGTCATGAGGGCGTCCTCGCAGGATGGCCCCGTAAAGGGGCGGGGTAACCTGTATTATCGAAAAAAGATGGGCGTCCATCTTTCATTTTGATAATAAGGTCGGGGGTGCCCAAATCATGAAATTTAGGTCGACCTTAGATATGGTCATCCTTAGGTCATTTTTGAGATGGTCGTCCCTGGTTTTCGCTGATAATGGAAACCGAGGACGCCCATCTCAAAACCAACCAAATCCAAGCTATTTGGTAATGGGAGGAGCCAGCATTCGTAATGCACTGGTCCCCCTCACATGCCAGGACACCAACCGGACACCCTGGGGGGCGCTACAATGAACTTCAAAAATTGCTCCCAGCGGCATTGCTCCCTTACCTTTGGTGCTGAGCCCTCCAAACCCACTCCCCACAACTGTACACCACTACCATAGCCCTAAGGGGTGAAGGGGGGCACCTAGATGTGGGTACAGTGGGGTTTTTTGGGGGGGTTGGAGGACTCAACATTTACCACCACAAGTATAACAGCCCCCTAAATCCCCCCCAAAACCCACTCCCCACAATGTACACCACTACCATAGCCCTTAGGGATGAAGGGGGGCACCTGCATGTGGGTACAGTGGGTTTTGGGGAGTTTTGGAGGACTCAAAATTTACCACCACAAGTATAACAGGTAGAGGGGGATGGGCCTGGGTCTGCCTGCCTGAAGTGCACTGCACCCACTAAAAACTGTTCCAAGGACCTGCATACTGCTGTGATGGAGCTGGGTATGACAGTTGAGGCTGGCAAAAAAAGTTTTTTAATTTGTTTTTTGGGTGGGAGGGGTTGGTGACCACTGGGGGAGTAAGGGGAGGTGATCCCTGATTCCCTCCAGTGGTCATCTGGTCAGTTCGGGCACCTTTTCGAGACTTTGGCCGTGAAAAAAAATGGACCAAGTCGGCCAAATGCTCGTCAGGGACGCCCTTCTTTTTTTTCCATTATCGGCCGAGGATGCCCATCTCTAAATCACGCTCCAGTCCCGCCTTCGGTACGGTACTGACACGCCCCCATGAATTTTGGTCGTCCCCAAGATGGAAAGCAGTTGAGGACGCCCAAAATCGGCTTTTGATTATGCCAATTTGGGTGACCCTGAGAGACGGACGCACATCTCCCGATTTGTGTCGGAAGATGGGTGTCCTTCTCTTTCGAAAATTTACCTGATAGTGGAAATAGAAAAGGTACTGAGAAGGGCGATGAAAATGATAACAGGGATGGGACGACTTCCCTATGAGGAAAGGCTACGGTGGCTAGGGCTCTTCAGCTTAGAAAAGAGGTGGCTGAGGGGTGATATGATAGATGTGTATAAAATAATGAGTGAAATGGAAAGGGTAGACGTGAAGCATTTGTTTACTGTTTCCAAAAATACTAAGACTAGGGGCATTTGATGAAGCTACAAAGTAGTAAATTTAAAACGAATCTGAGAAAATGTTTCTTCACTCAACATGTAATTAAACTCTGGAATTCTTTTGGCAGAGAGTGTGGTAAAGGTGGTTAGCTTGACAGGGTTTAAAAGAGGTTTGGCTGGCTTCCTAAAGGAAAAATCCATAGACCATTATTAAAATAGACTTGGGGACAGTCCACTGCTTATTTCTGGGATAAGCAGAATAAAATGTTTTGTACTTTTTGGGATCTTGCCAGATATTTGTGACCTGGATTGGCCACTGTTAGAAACAGGATGCTTTGGTCTGTCCCAGTATCGTAATACTTATGTACTATGTAGTCTCCCACTCTCATAAGCCCAAAATTGATTAATTATATAGACTTTCCTCTCTGTTTTTCTTTAAGAAGTGTATACTTGTGTTATATGATGCTAATTGTAATAACAATATACAAATAAAAAGAAGGGCTGATATGGAGGGACTGAGAAAGGATACTAGGTGAAAAGGATGAGGAAGAGGAGGAGAATGAAGAAGGACAGGGTGGGACAGATAAAATAAAAAAAAATGACAGAGGATGGGAAAATAGGATGAGAAAGGTGACTGAGGAAGGACAGGGTGGTGGGGAAGACAATGATAGAAGAAACTGGTGGAGACCTGTACCATAGCTAAATAAACCCCAAAATGAATCATCTCTGGCTCAGGTATCAGTGGCATTAGCATGTTGCAGATAGAATGCTTGAGAAAAGTGGGCTGCTGCTGACTTACTAAGCAATCTTTTCCCACACAAGCAGAATAGGAAAACAAATTTAGGGCCCTGTTTACTAAGGTGTGCTAGCATTTTTAGCACACACTAAAAATTAGCAAATGCTAACACTAGAGACACCCATATATTCCTAGCATTGGCACACACAAATTTTTAGCATGCACTAAAAACACTAGCATGCCTACAGTACGGCTTAGTAAACAGGGCCCTTAGTGAATTACTCCTTGAAGGTACTGAGGCAGACTTCCAAAAGGATACCCCTGCATCCATCTTGAATTTTGGTTGGGATAATAGGGGATGGGGGTGGTTGGGGGCTCAGAGATCTCATCCACTGACTACTAAATGTTCAGGCTGGCTCCTAGACTGAAAGAAAATGTGTCAAGACCTGAACATCATAAAACTTTTTTATTTTTTTAAAGAAAAGTTAGTAGATACCTGAAGTGCCCTCCCAGAAAAGGTGCTAAAGACTAAAATAAGGATATTCACAAAAGGAACAGAAGAATATACATAAAGAACACCTAAAAAGAACAATAATGGTAACCAAGCATTAGAAACATAGAAAATTGAAGGCAGATAAAGACCATATGGCCTATCCAGTCTGCCCTTCCATGCCACCTACTATCCCTTCCTCTCCCTTTGAAATCATATGTTCTTCTCCCAAGCTTTCTTGAATTCAGACACAGATTTTGCCTCCACCACCTCTACCAGAAAGCCATTCCATGAATTCACCACCCTTTCCATGAAAAAGTATTTCATCAAATTATTTCCAAGTCTATACCCTTTCACCTCTATCCTCTGCCCCCTCATTCCACAGCTTCCTTTTAATTGAATGAGACTCACCTCCTGTGCATTTATGCCATACAGGTATTTAAACATCTCTATCATATCTCCCCTCTTCCGCTTTTTTCCACAGTATACATACTGAGATCATTTTAAGTGAAGACCACTGACTATTTCAGTAGCTACCCTCTGGACCGATTCCATCCTGTTTACATATTTTTGAAAGTGCAGTCTCCAGAATTGTGCACAATATAAATGAACCCAAGCATCCTTCTAGCTTTTGCCATTGACTTTTCTACCTGTTTGGCTACCTTAAGATCATCACATACGATCACACACAAGTCCTACTCCATTTATTTATTTCTGAATTCTTGATATACCACAGCTAGGCCTGTACACAAAGGTTCTTCACCCCCTGAACTGTAACATTCCCTCAGATTTTTGCAACCCAAATGAATGACCATGCATTTTTTAGCATTAATTCTCAGCTGCCAAATTCTAGATGGTTCTTCGAGCTTCACTAGGAATGTGCAGGACGTCAGGACTCACAGAAACAGAATCCAGTTCAGCGAACCTGCCGGTCTCGGAGACCGTCGCTGAAGGGGACTTCGGCTGGCGGGGGTTGGGGACTACTGCCAGCAAAGGTACCTGGCGGTGGCGGAGGAAGATTGACGGCAGCGGGAGGGGGGTTGAAAGGGACAGCGGAGGGGCGGTGGTGCCGGGGGGGTCAAAGTGGCAGGGGGTCGGCGGTGCTGGGGGGGGTCTAAAATGTGCCCCCACACCTCGGGCTCTGGACTCCCCTCCCACAGAAGTCTGGCTATTCCCCTGGTCCAGAGCAATCAGTCTACATCACCCTTTAGGTACTCCCCTATGCAAATGAGAGCCTTTTATAGAATTGCCCTTCACGTGTTAGTTAAAGAAAAATTGACTCTACTCAATTATTTTATTTATTTATTTATTTATTTTTAATATAAATTATTGTAGTAGTAACCCTAGACATTAGGAGAAAAAATCTCCAAGGAAAAGTTGTTAGCATCTCACACTAGAGACTTGTTGCCTTAAAGAATATTCTCTAAGGATTCACACTGATAAATGTAACATGGAAATGTGACCACTGTTCCCTCTAAGCTGACCAGGAGTCATCCACCTATAGTCCTACCAGTGGGACAAGCAAGCTCTGCAGGACCCCAGGGAACCTGTCTGTCCCTAGTGATTCAAAATACAGTATTGTAGCACTTCCCCCCTCCCCCCCACTGGCAGCAATATAGTTGGAGGGCTTCCGCTCACTTAGAGGGAACAGTACATGTGACTGAAAAGTTGTTTGGCACTTTTCTGCTCAAGCACAGCTGGAATGTTTGCCATACATATTTTCTCTACTGGTTGGCAATATTAACTTGTTTCTGTATCTCAGCTGTATATACATGTTCAAGAGAGTTAAAGAAACTTCTGCTGTTTCAACAAAATATTCTATTGAAACTATAACTCATTAAATTCATTCAGCTAGGGATTACTTATCAGCGGAACACTGTATGATTTCTAATTATGAAACCTTCACTGCTCAGAAGTATAATAGTGCCAAAGCACATTTTTCTATATTGAAATGTGATGATGGATCATCACATTTTATACATTCATTTTAACAAAAAAGTCAATTCCTGTTAGAACTTTTTAATATGCATTAATCAATGTGATATGTATTAATTTTATAAGTTAACATTAGTAAATTGATTTAGGGGTCTTTTGCAAACCACGTTAGCATTTTTAGTTCACGCTAAAAATCTGCTTGCATTAAATTCTGTGATGCCCATAGGCGTATAACAAGGCTCATAGCAGTGGGCAAATAACCATGGCTGAGCTGCAGCCATAGGTGGTGGTGTAAAAAAAAGTATGTGTGTGTGTGTGTGTGTGGGGGGGGGGGGGGTAGGTGGTAGGGTGAGGTAAAGGAATAATGCATGGGAGGGTGACAGTAAGAGATATGGTCATAGATAGGTATGGGGGACAGGGCTGTTGTCAGGCAGAAGAAAGTAGCACAATGAGTGAGAAGGAGAGGATTGGTTGAAGGTGGAGGGTGGAGTTAAAGGGGGGATGAAGGAAAATAATGTTTTTTGGCAGGCAGTGAAGTTGTTGGCTGACGGGTAGAGGTGGGGAAGTGTGAGAGAGTTTGGTGTGGGAGTAAATTCTTCCCTCCTGCCCCGCCCATAGTGTTGGTAGCTGGCATAGATGTGTGGTGAGTTTGGACAATGGTTCTGGGGCTACTTGGGGAGGGAGAGATGTGGGTGATGCAGATGCGGGGTAGTCAAGGTGACCAGACGGCCACAGGGGAAAACGAGGGGTATTGAAAAGGAGAGTTACAGCAATTTACATGGAAGCTTGAGCAGAGGAAAAGTTCAAGTGAGATACTGCCTTGAGCTGAGGCGGGACTTGTTGGCACCACAAGTCAAACCTTCAATATATGTTATTGGAATTTTATATTAATGGGGATGAGGCTAGGTCGATACCGACTAGCCTTAAGATTTTGGGATGGGATGTTATGGTTGCTGTGGTGGAAAATAAAATATAAACTGATGTTTAATATTGTTTTTGTGATATGATGAAGTTAATAAAGCTGTGGCCAAGTTATTCCTTATTTATCTTGTTGAATGATTTATTTGATGATAGGTTTTGGTATTAGGGGAGTGTGAATAGTTGCTGTGTGAGTGCCAAGATTATGGGCGTCTAATTATTTAGCGCAAGCTTAAAACATTAGTGCGGCTTTGTAAAAGGCCCACGTGGTGCATACATTTTCTAAAGTAAGCCACTAAACCAAATGTGTATTCCTAAAACAAAAGAAAATGAGCACTTTCTACTCTTACCAAGTAGTAACCCCCCCCCCCCCCCGAAAAGTATCATTTAGAAAATATAAGCATACACTGAAGCAAGAGGATATAAAACATTATCAGGTGATAATGGCAGATATATATTACACACTGGTGCATGCACTTAGATTAGTACAGTCATGCCACTGGTTGAAAATTTATCCTGCCCATTGCAAATAAATAAACAAACAAACATAAATATGGTTATGAAAAGAAAAAAAGCTATTGGCTCAAAAGTATTTTATTTTTTATTTTATTCATATGAAACAAATCTAAACAAAAACATGTTTCTGAATATTTGGATGAATGTGTACCAGTACAGCCAGGACTAGCAAGTCACATCCTGCAGAGCATTGCTTCTTATTTCATTGACAAATAGCCACAAAGTTCCAGGAAGCAAAATTGGTTCACATGAGGCAGAAAAGTATTATGCTGAACAATGCAAGGGGTTGTTTTAGATTTCTTAATGCAACTGAATGCTGGCTGCTGCTGGCATGTTGATGGACACTAATTTTATTTTATACTAGGACATGGCATGCTCTTTTGTTCTCTTTGCATCCCAAGGTTATTTTGTCAAGTGGAAACATACTCCTTTTTTCTTTCCAGTGACTACTTCATGTTTTCACAGACTGTTATTGTACCCATCTGAGGCAATGCATTACAAGACTGTTACACAGCAAAATTAATGACAATGTTCTTTTTGTCATGGTTTGTTAAGGTGTACTGTCAGCTCCTGCTGGATTACCTTTGTTGAAAGTCCAGTTGATACAGGAGGATTAATGAACTTGCTGCTACCAGCCAAAATGAAGCTCTACTGATACCATGTGGGTGTCTGTTACTCGATCCCCACCGATGGGAGATGCAGTTCAGTCAATGATTAAGAAGAAGAAACATATATATATATATATATATATATATATATATATATATATATGTTTCTTCTTCTTAATCATTGACTGAACTGCATCTCCCATCGGTGGGGATCGAGTAACAGACACCCAAATGGTATCAGTAGAGCTTCATTTTGGCTGGTATATATATATATTGCATATTGCATTTGTATCCCACATTTTCCCACCTCTTTGCAGGCTCAATGTGGCTTACAATACGTCATGAATGATGGAAATGTATAGGAGAATATACATTTAGTATAACATAAGGATCTTGGGTACTATGATAGTGATGAAACATGATAGTAGAGTAACAAGCAAATGTTGTAAGACAATTCTGGATATATGTGTAGGGATTCACATTTGTTGATCTTTGTGGTATGCCTTGTTAAAGAGATGAGTCTTCAGTAGTTTGCGGAAGTTAGTTAATTCATAGATCGTTTTCAAGCTGCATGGCAGCTCATTCCAGAATTGTGTGCTCAAATAGGAAAAGGTTGACGCATGCGTTAGTTTGTATTTTAGACCTTTACAGTTGGGGAAATGAAGATTGAGGAATGTGCGGGATGATTTTTTAGCATTCCTGGGTGGTAAGTCTATCAGGTCTGACATATAGGCTGGGGCATCTCTGTGAATGATTTTGTGAACTAGGGTACATATTTTGAACGTGATGCGTTCTTTGAGTGGGAGCCAGTGTAGCTTTTTTCGTAGGGGTTTCACACTTTCATATTTTGTTTTACCAAATATGAGTCTAGCTGCTGTGATCTGAGCTGTCTGAAGTTTTCTTGATTATTTGCTCTTTGCGTAGACTGCATTGCAGTAGTCTAGATGACTGAGTACCATTGATTGTACCAGGTTGCGGAAGACGGTCCATGGGAAGAAAGGTCTTTCCACATTGATTGTAACATCTTCTTGGTTGTGTTTTTCACGTGACTTTCCAGAGTTAGGTGTCGATCAATGGTAACTCCAAGAATTTTTAGTGTATCCAAAACTGGAAGATTTACTGTTGGTGTGTTAATGGTGTTGAATTTGTTCATGTTATGTTGAGAGGTGAGAATTAGGCATTGGGTTTTTTCTGCATTGAGTTTCAGTTGAAATGCATCCGCCCATGAATGCATGATGTGTAGGCTTTGGTTGATATCACTGGAAATTTCCTTTAAATCTTGTTTAAATGGGATGTAGATCATTACGTCGTCTGCATAAATGTATGGGTTGAGGTTTTGGTTTGATAGTAGTTTGGCCAAGGGTATCATCATCATTAAGTTGAATAAGGTCGGTGAGAGGGGGGATCCCTGATGAACTCCGCATTCAGGTATCTATGTGGCTGATGTAGTCGAATTAGATGTCACTTGGTATGATTGTGTGGTTAGGAACCCCTTGAACCAATTGAGAACGTTGCCTCCGATTCCAAAGTATTCGAGGATATGTAGTAGTATTCCATGATCAACCATGTCGAAGGCGCTAGACATGTCAAATTGTAGAAGTAGTATATTCTTGCCAGTTGCAATCGTTTGTTTGAACTTATTCATGAGGGTAACTAGTACTGTTTCGGTACTGTGGTTAGACCGAAATCCTGACTGGGAGTCGTGTAGTATTGAGAATTTGTTTAAGTAGTTTGTGAGTTGTTTGGTCACCATCCCTTCCGTTATTTTGGTTATTAAGGGAAAGAACCCAGCCACACCTCCTAAAGGGAGGCTGGGCACAACCGGGCCGATGGCCTGCGACGGGGGGGAGGGAGGGGGGAGGCGGGAGGAGGGTGCAGGGAGAATAGAAAGGTAGAGATAGGCAGGCAAAGGGTTAAAGCAGGGAAGGGGAGGGGAGGGGCGGAGAGAAAAGAAAATTAAAGGAAGGGAAGGAAAGGGGAATTTCCTTTCCATTCGGGACAGCAAGGAGAGAGCAGCGTTCTCCCACCCACCCGCCCAGTCAGAAGGCACTAATTGTCGCAGCAGGCGGTAAGAGGAGAGGTTGACGCAATGACACCAGGGGGTACACAGCAACATACCAGTAACACTACTAACTGAGATGCTGATTACAGGGGCAGAAAGACCTCTTGCAAAGTGATAAGCATAAGCAACAGTACGGCTGCATAGTGGCAGCAGGAAAATCTGGACAGCGTGTCTCCTGGCTTAGGCGGCCGGGGGGCCAGAACGCTGTTTTGGATATTATGGCTGGGCATCCTTAAGCGGGATGCGCCAGGAGTCTACGGGTGCTGGTAATTGGCACAGGGAACCCACAGGCTGCTTGGGCGGCAACCTGTGGGGCATACTAAGCATTTGCGAGACCCGAAGCTGTGTACCCCCAAGTTATTAATTGATGATAAATGTTAGTTATGTGGTTATGACAATAATTATGTTATAATATGTTATAATGTTGTTTTTGAATTGTAATGTAAAACGTTCCTGGCTGCGGCCAAAAATAAATCCAACATTCTTTAAGATGCGTTTTGGTGTAGTGTTTGCGAGTGAGGCGGAGCAAGTGCCGAGTGCACGAGTTGTGGATGCTACTGGCCTGTAGTTGGATAGTTCGCTAGCACTTTTCTTTATGTCTTTGGGTATGTGGGTGAGTAGGATGTTTCCTTTCTCCTTCGGAAAAAGTCCATTTTGTAACATATAGTTCACGTGATTCGTTAGGTCTGTTATAAATTGTTGAGGGGCAAATGTCATAAGGTTGTTTGGGCATATATCTAGTTTGCAATGAGATTTGGTGAATCTTTTGAGTGTTTGGGAGATGAGATCCTCCGATAATATCTCGAAGTTGGTCCAGGTTCTGTCTGCTGGGTATACACCAGGGTCTGGGTCTAGACAATCAAGGAGTATGGCGTAATCGGTGGTACTGGTAGGGATTTTAAGTCACAGTTGTACGATTTTATCATTGAAGTATCTTGCGAGATTGTCTGCTCCTGGTGTATCTTTGCTGTTGGTTGTGTGTATATATATATATATATATATATATATATATATATATATATATATATATATATATATAATATAAATAAATAACTGGTGAGGTGATTAACCAGTCGAGCTTGTTGGTCTTTATGCCGGATCTCTGTTAAGTAAAACTCTTCAGAAATTAAGATAAACTTGATAATAAATAATATAGAAACTTGTCAGGCAGAAACTAAGTTTTAATTTTTCTCACTTTAGCAAATACACAGCAATTCCAACAAAATCCTGTATAGATTATAATCTATAGGGACAATAGACAGAAGCACTTATCCAAATGGCAGCATCTGATACCCATAAAATTGCTATTGGCTAAGGCGATCCAGGAATTTTCAGTGGCACTATATGGATAGAATCAGACAATGATATTGATCACCCTAGCGCTAATACAAATTGTGCCAGGTCGGCACATGAGTGGAGCAGGGCAGAGATGACAGTTATCTAGGGGCCCTTTCACTAAGGTGCGTAGGCAACTATGCACATCCAACGCATGCCAAATTGGAACTACTGCCCAGCTACCACGTGCCCCGGGCAGTGATTCCATTTTGTATGTGCATCCAAAAGACATGGTAGAAAAATATTTTTTATTTTCGTGGTGCTTACCCATCGGTAATTGGCAGTTTATGCATGCTGGCTGCTTACAGCCTGGTTAGCGCATGAGACCTTACCGCTAAGTCAGTGGGTGATGGTAAAGTCACATGGTGTTTGCTGATTTGTTGGCTGGTCTTTTGTTCTCTCTGTGGATTAACTTGTTTTTATAACCATGTGCATACAGAAATGAATTATTCAAGCCAATCAGTTTCTTCTCAGAGAAAGTTGTTTGTGACCCCTGAGGCAGGCGCTTTGGAGCCGAAACACGGACCGTGTCAGGTCCTTGATATTAATATTCTGAATAAACTGTTTTTTTGATATTATCTTTCTATTGGTTTGCGCATTTGTCAGCATCTACTTTTGCTGTTTTAGTTTTAATTTTGCCGCATGTCCATTTTTGGCCACAGAATATGCCTTTTTTTCAGGCACGCTAAAAAAAATGACTTGCGTAGGTACAACACACGTGCCTACACCAGCACAGGCCACTTTTCGGCGTGCCTTAGTAAAAGGGCCCCTTGGTTAGCAGTAATATTCAGACTACTAACCAGATAACTATCCAAACAAAGTTAAAAAAGAAGAATTGTCTCAGCTTCATCTGGTTAGCTATCTGGATAATGATCTGAATATCACCATTATTGGATAGCTTGACCATTTGCCACTCTGTACGGATATTCAGTCCTGACTGCAATTGAGATACTTGTACTGAATATCCAGAACTTTTATAACTGTTGTGCTTGGTGTGTTAAAAAGAATGCCAACTGTGGGAGATGAAGGTCTGCCTGTATAATTTCATCAACTAAAATCAATGGACAATAGGTCATATGCAATCATTGGGATTTTGGTTTCTAAAGTGACAAAATAGTAAGGAGATAACCTGCATCCTCCTTTCTTAACCCATATTAAGTTGATGATGGTGCTTAAACACCAAAAACACCGTGCCAAGTAGATTTTAGGCAAAATCAGAATCAAAACTCCAAGCTAAGACTTGATCACCATTTAGATCATTTCCATTTAAATTTGATCACCTGAACCTAGAATAAGAAAGGGAAAATACCATGTATAGCAATCTATATTTTCTACATGCTAAATCTAGTCATCATTATGATGCAAAGAAGCAAGAGCAACTTGCATTACTTTAACTGTTGCCATAAATCTATGTAGTAGTAGTAGTAGTAGTAGTAGTAGTAGTAGTAGTATAGTTTGATTTATCTTAACAGAATAACAATTGCAGCTCCCTAAGGACAAAGGCAATCGCTAACTTTATGACCATTAGGAGAGACCTTGATGCCAGAAGTTACATAACTAAGTCTAGCATTAGACTAGGAAAGTAGACTTGGGGAATGCCACTGCTTTTCCAAGGGTATAAGCAGCATGACATCTATCTACTTTTTGGGATCCTGTCAAGTACTTTTGAATTCAATTGACCACTGACATAAACAGAATCCTGAGTCCCATGAACACTTGATGTGACCTAGTATGGCAGTTCTTATGTTCACCAACAAGAAATGGGCAATGTTCAATTTATTTTATATACAGCAAATAAAAAATACCGTCTTAGCAATGTACAAAATTGCAAATAAAATACAAAACTAAAATAGGGAAACCACGAGCTACAGACAGGGATTAACATAGAAGGGGGAGACAACGGGAAAGGTTACAGTAAGGCTGTAAGGGAAAATGAGGGGAAATAGTGAGTAGGGTTGAGGGAACATGGATCAGTTACTAATGCCCAGGTAACAGTGGAACTGGCAGAAAAAGAGAGAACAGGCTATTCTTGACAAAATGCTTGAGAGGAGAAATAAACTTTTATTAGGGATTTAAGGGGCCCTTTTTTTAAGGTGTGCCAAAAAACGGCTTGCGTTGGACGTGCGCCAAAATAAAAATCAGCATGTGTCCATTTTTGGCTTGAGACCTTACCACCACCCATTGACATAGTGGTAAGGTCTCACGCGTTAACCAGGCAGCAATCGCCAGCGCACATACAGTGCCGATTACCACCCAGTTAGCGCCACACGGCAGAAAACAGAAATTATTTTCTGACACGTGTTTTGGACGCATGTCAAAATTAGAATTACCATATAGGGCATGCGGTAGCCGGGCAGTAGTTCTAATTTGGCACATGTTGTATACACATAGGAGCCTACACATCATTTTAAAAGGGCCCCTAAAGGAAGCTTTAGCAGTAAGATAGAGGGGAATATTTTTCCACAAAGTTGGTGCTACAACTCCCAAAGAAGTGTGCCTGACAACAACAATGTGGACCTGGCTTAGGGTCTTTTTACAAAGGTGTGCTAGTGTTTTTATGTGCACTAAGTGCTTGAGTTGCACATATACTGTATTCCTATGAGTGTCTCTAATGTTTAGCTTGTGCTAAAAATGCTAGCATGCCTTAGTAAAAGGACACCTTAGGAAGATATAACCAGAAGGTGATGTTAGGATGAGTGTTCTCTATGGATGGTAAGAAATAAGGAGGAAAACAAGAAAAATTCTTTCAGAAATAAACTGCCTTATCTAACCAAACTCATTATTTATTTTAGGAGGTCTGCTAATCAAAACTGACCATCAGCCCTTTGGAATCACCTATTGTATAGCCATGTTCATTGAATCAACTCACACACTGTGAGATCACTTTTCAAAGATTCACTAAGTAAAAAAAAAAGGGGGATATCCTGCTAACTTTACTAAGTTATATTGATAAAAACTTCTAAAACTTAGTGAACTATCACTGAAAATCAACAATAGTAAGAGAAGTTGTCATTCACCTATTCTCATAATTCAAGCACAGGAAAGGGGTGCCATCCTTCTATGGAATTATCCTTTCCTCCAGATTCAAGTACATGGAATGTAAGGGGATACCAGGATACTGCAGAATTTGCCCTCTCTCAACCTAAAAAAAAAAAAAAAAGATGTTCAAGGTGATGACAGCCCCTAGAGGATAACAATTATGCCTCAAACAAAATGTTGCATAAAGTGATTGTCAGGCTTATTTTCGAAAGAGAAGGACACCCATCTTTTGCCACAAATCGCAAGATGGACGTCCTTCTCACAGAGTCACCCAAATCAGCATGATGCAAAGCCGATTTTGGGCATCCCCAACTGCTTTCCGTCACGGGGATGACCAAAGTCCCTGGGGGCGTGTCGGAAGCATAGTGAAGGCGGGACTTGGGTGTGCCTAACACATGGGTGTCCTCGACCCATAATGGAAAAAAAAGGGCGTCCCTGATAAACACTTGGACGACTTTACCTGGTCCTTTTTTTCTTACAACCAAGCCATAAAAAGGTGCCCGAACTGACCAGATGACCACCGGAGGGAATCGGGGGATGACCTCCCCTTACTCCCCCAGTGGTCACTTACCCCTCTCCCATTCTAAAAAAATGTTTTAAATATTTTTTACCAGCCTCTATGCCAGCCTCAAATATCATATCCAGCTCCATGACAGCAGTATGCAGGTCCCTGGAGCAGTTTTAGTGGGTACAGTACACTTCAGGCAGGCGGACCCAGGCCCATCCCCCCCACCTGATACACTTGTGGTGGTAAATGTGAGCCCTTCAAACCCCACTAGAAACCCACTGTACCCACATCTAGGTTTCCCCCCTTCACCCATAAGGGCTATGGTAGTGGTGTACAGTTATGGGGAGTAGTTTTGGGGGGCTCAGCACACAAGGTAAGGGAGCTATGTACCTGGGAGCTTTTTCTGAAGTCCACTGCAGTGCCCCCTAGGGTCCTGGCATGTCAGGGGGACCAGGGCATTACGAATGCTGGCTCCTCCCATGACCAAAGGGCTTGCATTTGATCATTTCTGAGAAGGATGTCCTTAGTTTCCACTATCGTTGAAAATCAGAAACGACCAAGTCTAATGACTACCATCTCTAGGGATGACCTAAATGTCAAGATTTGGGTGTCCCCAACCGTATTATCGAAACGAAAGATGAACGCCCATCTTGTTTCGATAATACGGGTTTCCCCACCCCTTCGCCGGGACGTCCTGTGAGGACGTCCTCAGGAAAACTTGGGAGCCCTTTTGATTATGCCCCTCTGTGTCACCTAAGGGATCCCTTCTCCTACACGTTCAAAATAAAAAAAAAGTTCTACAGTGGAGGAGCCAATAGTTGTCCCTTACCTTTGATCCTCTGCATTTTCCAAACCAGAGGGGTTAAACTGCAGTCATAGAGAACTATAAGCGAGTCAAATTTCAGGATATTCTTAATGAAAATATATCTACTTACTAATAAAACCTAGAATCTATATTCAACATTAATTTTTATTCAAATTCTTAATTTTAAAACATAAAGAGGGGCATAATCGAACGCAAACGCCCATGTGTAAGAACGTCCATCTCCGAGAACGGGTCGTGAAAGGGTGGGGCGAATCGTATTTTCAAAAAAGATGGACGTTTATCTTTAGTCTTGAAAATACGGTTTGTGCCAGGCAAATGCATTGGATGTGGGCGTTTTTGAGATGTGGGCGTTTGTTTGAGCTGGACGTTTTCATTTTTCAGCGATAATCGAAACCGAAGCGTCCCAGCTCAAAAATGACCAAATCCAAGGCTTTGGGTCATGGGAGGGGCCAGGATTCATAGTGCACTGGTCCCCCTCACATGCCAGGACACCAACCGGGCACCCTAGGGGGAACTTTTAAAAAATAGGAAAAAAACATTAAATTACCTCCCAGGTGCATAGCTCCTTTACCTTGGGTGCTGAGACCCCCAAATCCCCCCCAAAACCCACTCCCCACAACTCAACACCATTACCATAGCACTTAATGGTGAAGGGGGGCACCTACATGTGGGTACAGTAGGTTTGGGGGGGGGATTAGAGGGCTCCCATTTACCACCACAAGTGGTACAGGTAGGAGGGGATGGGCCTGGGTCCGCCTGCCTGAAGTGCACTGCATTACCCACTAAAACTGCTCCAGGGACAGGACTTGTTGCTGCTGTATAACCTTGGCACAGCAGTTCACACCTGAAGACTAATCTTGCTGAAAACATCCTTTATTTCAATAACCGCATTTACTCACAGTTAACTGCAGATCAGAGGTTGTGCCCCACTGGCAACGAGTCTCCATGGTACTAAGATTAGCAGTAGGTCATAGCTGGCAGAATGGTGTACAATGCCCTCTTTCAGCAACATTCAAGGTAAGAACACACGAAAGGGATCTAAAACGGACTTACAAAAATGGCCACTACCTCGTGGACTACCGGAAACAAAACAGGGCACACTCTGACCCAGTAAGCAGAGGGAAAGTCAGCATGGGAGAAGAGCCTACCAACTACCAACATCGTGAGACTGTAACACAAGCTAGTGAAATCACGGAGCCCAACACCCTACACCCACCACAATGCAATGCTGATGTGACCCTGCACTGCAGCCGAGAGCCACATCTGACCCAGGGAAAGGCTGTGAGAGGATCGAACACATTCTGCTGTCATGGAGGTGGGTATGGAATTTGAGGGTGGCATAGAGGCTGGGAAATAAGGTTTTTGCAAGTGGATTTTCTTTGGTAGGAGGGGGTTAGTGACCACTGGGGGAGTCAGGGGAGGTGATTCCCGATTCCCTCCTGTGGTCATCTGGTCATTTAGGGCACTTTTTTGGGACCTGATTGTGAGAAAAAAGGTTCCAAAAAAGTGTCCTAAATTCTTGCTAAAAACGCCTTTCTTTTTTCCATTATCGGCCGAGCGCGCCCATCTCTGCTCGGCCAATAATCATGCCCCAGTCCCGCCTTCACCACGCCTCTGACATGCCCCCATCAACTTTATTTGTTCCCGCGACGGAGTGCAGTTGAAGACAACCAAAATCGGCTTTCGATTATACCAATTTGGCCGCCCACGGGAAACGGACACCCATCTCCTGAACATGGGCGCTTTTCTCCTTTTGAAAATAAGCAGGAAAACATACTAGTTTATATCAACATAAGCCTTACTTGCGCAGACCCGAAAGGTTTTAAATATAGTACTTATTTTAAAGTTGATAAAGTTCTTCACAATTTAAATTTCAGTCTTCAAGCTTTTCAAACTTTCCATGCTGCAAAATGGCTCCACATTTCAAAAAAGTTCCACAAGGAGCGTCAGTTCTCAAGTTTTAGCAAAGGCACACCACATCATCAAATATGCCAAAACTTGAATTCTGTTACCGGGTGAAATTCTTCACAGAAAGTTGTTCCCAATCAGCATTCTTTGACAGGATCTTGAAAAAATATTCACAATCACTATAGTAAATATGATGTTATACTCTACTCGAAATGCTTGTCAGGGAATCAGCTGTTAAGGGACCGTGCTGAATCAACAACTCCCCATACTCGACTCTAAATAGGTTCATGTTTCACCTACTATGCTGTCCTCAGGAGTCTAGAATAGAATAAAACATACTAAAACTACTACTCACAATATTTCAGCCAAAACAATTTCAAATACATATATTCACCTTAATGAAAAGACATACTTTATAATTCATTCATGGCACTTCTCAGGGAAGAGAGACTTTCATACATTGCTTCCATTGTATCCAGATATTCCTTGTATGAAGGATATCCTGAAAACCAAACTGGTTTGTGGTCTTCTATAATTATAGTTTACATCCGTGTTCCAAACCCTTCCCCAAGCTGAAGCAGAAGGAGGATATACTTTACTTGCTCCCAGCTTGGTTTCAACAACTATCTGTCATACCTTTCCCTGCATAACATTTTCTTTGTAGTGAGAGGGAGGGAGGATTCAGGGGGAACTGGCAGCCCCTCACATAATTTTTCTTGGCATGCAGAAGAGAATGGAGGAGCAGTCAGCCATCCCCACTGTCAATTTTTTCTTTGAGGTGGGAAGGAGAAGGATAGGAGAACCTAGTTGAACAAATTTAAGCTTAATATTGCAGCACCTAAATGGTCAGCTAATACCAAGACACCTAGCTTTCTTCCCCTTATCTGTCTCTCTACCCTCCATCCTGACCACCACCACCATCACTGACCAGTGCAGAATTTGACCGCCTAACTATAGCCACTAATGAGAGGGAATAAGAGAAATTTAGCAAATGATGAGTGGAACTGAGCAATTAAATAGAAAGCAGCTCTTTAACTTTTCAAACAAAACAAAAATAAGAGGATGCTTCATGAAGTTAATTATCAAAAGATTGAAAACAAGTAATAGAACATTTTTTTAATGCAGCCCACAAATCAAACTGTGGAATCTTTTGCCAGAGGATGTAGTCATGACATCTAGCCTAACAGGGTTCAAAAGAGGTATGGACAGGTTCCTGGATGAAAAGTCCATAATAAATTATTAGCCAGGCAGACTTGGGAGAGCTACTGCTGATCTTTGGAAAATAGTTATGAGAAACAGATCAGCTTTTTAGGATCTATTAGACATTTGTAACCTGGACTGGCCATTACTATAGCCAGGATGCTGTATTCAGTGAACCTTGGTCAGTGTGCCTCTGGCTATGGTGCTTATTTTAGAAACTCTATTTGTGCTTTGAACGTCTGAAAACCAGAATTTAGACATCCATATCACATGGATGTCCAAATACTGATTTTATAAAGCCAAAATAAGGATGTCTGGTCTGGTCTGGTTATATTTTGCGTGGGACTAAGTTAGGGTCAAAAGATGGATGTCTGTATTTAGACCTTGTACTTGACACATCCAGGTTACAGAAATGTGTTCTGTTTGAGCATTTCTCCAGTGGATGGAGATAAAGGAAGTCACAGTAGGCTTAATATTGCAGCTGTATCCTGTTCTAAAATCTATATGAGATAGACATCTATTTGTGATGTACTGACTGGGATATTCACATTCTGAGTTGGGCATCCTTTATAAAATGCCCATCCTATATTCCTACATTTTGAAAGCTTTGATCTTGCCTTCTACATATGATCTTACCTAGACAACTAGATCCCTCTTAATATTACTCTAATGTATCTCTAAAGTTCTAAAACTGTTCTTCAGGAAGTTTCATAATATGAAACATACAATCACAACAATCAGGCCAGCAATCACATGTAGCAGAAATATACAGAAATATTTTCCATCATTCTGGGTGCCACAGGTTTGATTAAAAAGAATTTCTAAGCATACTGGGATAGGCTGCCTATAAATGTGACATATTAACTCTAGAAGGAAGCTCTCTTTGACATGATGCATGTACTATGATGAGCATTAGCAGTACATTTGAGAGCCTGAGATCATACTTTACATACCCTGACTTAGGTATAAGGTTAATTGCTGTCATAGTACAGTACATACAAAGCTAATTCATTTGAAGATATTATCCCCAGAGAGATGCTGAACCTCTAGGTCACAAATGAAGCAAGCAAGTGTCTAAAGGTTTTCAGGCTACTGAATCATAATGGTGTTTTTATTCTAATGCTTAAACCAGAAACAAAGTGATAGATGAATAAGAACTTCTCAGGTAACCACTTATGATCCATTACTTCAAATGCCTATGCATAATGGATCATAAGAGGGGGGGGGGGGGCATTCTTTAGTAATTCCTGCATCTATGTAATTTGCTATAAAATTGTTGAAAGTACTGCTCTGTAAATGACTTCTTTAATGGATGCATAGACATCATAAGTAACTGTCAAAATTGTGTGTTTTTTAAGTCTTTTTTCTTTCAAATAATTACTAAGTTCTGATATAATAGGACAATTCTTAGTGGTCCTAAAAACCACCAGATGTGCTCTTTGGTCATCCATTTCCAAATAAGTCAAATAAAATTCTTTACTAGTGGCTGAATACCAGGTAATGCCTTAGTGCCCTGTTTACTAAGCCACGTTGTAGGCGTGCTAACTTTTTAGCGAGCTCTAAAAATTAGCATGTGCTAACAATAAAGACACCCATTATATTCCTATAGGTGTCTCAGCGTTAGTGTGTGCTCATTTTTAACACATGCTAAAATGTTTGCGTGCCTACAGCATGGCTTAGTAAACAGGGCCCTTAGTGTTACTGCTAAACTTTATTTAGGGTTAGAGCTCTATTTACTTTGAGACTCCTGTCCAATACTGTATAGGTCTTACCTGCAGCTGCACATATGCTTCTCTGTAGATCAGGGCTGTAGCTAGCTAGCTACAAAGCAGGACTTTTGGGCACTGTCATTTGTGCACTGTCATTAGATCCCAGCCATTTGGGCACCAATGCATATTGGCGCTAAACTTTTGGGCACCCAAACGCTGGTGTTTAAAATTCCTTTCCCTACTTCTTTCCTCCCTGTACTGACATGTAAAGTTTGGGGGAGAGCATGATCCTTGCCTGCTAGCTTCTGTTGGGTCCTCAGTGCAGAAAGGAGAGCTGTCTCAGGCAGTGCCTGTCAAGGAGGATGACTGATGAACCCAAGGAGGTTTAATAAGATAGTAAATGGTATGGTATCAAACATTTGAAGCTGGTTCTCCCAGCAGCTGCTATATTGGCTTACCCAAAACAAATCCCTCAAAAACTCCCCAACCCCCCTACTCCCCTCCTAACATAAATAATGCAAACCATAATAAAACAATATAAACCTCACAAGTTTGCTATTATTTTATTTTCAATATTATCTGCAAATGCTTTGAGTCACTCAATATAACGGCAAGCTTCTGCCCACATAATGAGCCAGAAAGGCTTATACCATCTCATGTCTTATTAATCATCCTTGGATGAACCAGAGCCTTCGACCATCCTCCTTGACAGGCACCACTTGGTGCAGCTTTCCCATCTGCAATGAAGACCCCACAGCCATCCTCCTTGATAAGTACTGCTTGGGGCAGCTCTCCTTTCTGCATCAAGGACCTTGCAGCTGTCCTCCTTGACAGGCACCACCTGGGACAGCTCTCCTTTCTGCGTTGAGTACCCTACAGTAGCTGACAGGTACGACCCTGCTATTTGCTGGACTTTGCAGATCAGTGCAGGGCAGGGAAAAAAAAGGAGGGAATGGACTTTTAGATACAGCCATTTGAATGTCAAAAGGTCTGGTGCTCAAACAGTGGCACCCAAAATCATGGCCACCCAAACAGCAGTGCCCATAAATCACATTCCTAGCTAGCTATGTGTATCCAGTACAACTATTCAGGGTGCAAGGGAAGCCAGAGCATCAAAATTGTGCCTCATTAATTGGCTTCCTTTGATGATGTCATGAAAGTGGATGGGACAGGAGTGCAACAGAAACTCTTGGGTTAATGTTGCTCAGGGTGTATATTTGTTGCTTGTGATGCTCCTGCTGCAAATAATTATATGCCTGTCAACTGGGTATCTGCTTGCCTGTGGGCAAGTACCCTGCCCCACATGTTCTCCTTTAGTAGTTTCTCAGGAAACCACAACCACAAAAAAATCCATAGGTAAAAGCCTTATTGCTTTGGATAGGCAAAGGAGGTAATAACATTGCTGAGCCCTTAGCTGACATCCCTCTGTGCAATAATGCTGATGTTTAGGAAGAGGGAAGGGTTGGTGTGTTTACTATGTTGGGGAGGGGGGGAAGCCTAAGGAAGTTTGATTTTGTGATGCTGGAAGTTGGGGTCAGAAAGGATGGAATAGCTTAAATTGAATTTTGCCCACCCATCCTGGTGGTTTAATGAATTAACATTTATTTCTAATTTTGTTGGGTGGGGATAGGTAATGTTGAAACTTAGGTGGTTATTTGAAAGATTTTTGAATATTCCACAATTTTTATCATATATTTATTGGGGGTATGAAGACAAGCATGGATGAAACTACTATGTAGCTCATTGAGATTTTGATTCTGTAAGCTAACTATAAAATGAATTATAGGATGGCACCATCTAGTTTGGACCTTTTCATGGGGCCCTTTACTAAGCTGCTTTAGATGCTGGCATGCACTTAATGCAGCAAAAAATGGAGTACCGTGGGATGAATTCAGGTGTCCTGCAGTAACTTGGAAATTTGCATGCTAGTACTGCACACTAAATAATTTTTTCTAAATTTTTTGAAGGAGCATATCTACATTGTCATACGCTAACCCCTGAATTCTGTATAGGTCACCCAAATTTAGGCACGGATCCCAGGTCCATACAAAAACTAGACAATTAGGTGCTAACAATCAATTATTGGAATTAACATTGCACTTAATTGGCAGTAATAAGGAGTTATATGCAGATCTGCCGTCCACCCTATTCTATAACTTACATGCCAAAATTGAATAGGGTACCAAGGAGGTTAGATTGAGAACAGGAAATGGCATGAGCATATCTAGCACTTTATGGGGGCTGAAACCAGTAAGGCAGAGCTTGACACCAGTAGGTGGAACTTGCCACTGATTTAGTTCACCCAAAACAGTGGCAAACACTATTGAAAACAATAGCAAAAGCTTATTAAAATATAAATGACTGCCTATGCGTGGTCCATCTGTAAAAAGTCTCAAACTCTTCTAGTTGGATAGGCAGTGCCTTAAAAAGTGAAGGATAAGGGATTGTATTTATTTTTATATGGTAGTTTTTTATTTATTTGTAAATATCATGAAATAAAGATGAATATCACTAAAACAGCTTAAAAATTACTGTAGCTGGTAGGAACAGGAGTAATAAACTGTATTTTGTGCTCTTTTTTCTATACTGTTCTATAGAATACAGTAATACATGGCCAAATTTAAATGAGGATATCCTGTTCTTGATGGGTTCATCTTAACTGTTATTACAATCTGCCTTGGGAAGCCTGGTGTTAAAAAGATAGAATATATTGAAATTGAATGGAAGTAAAATTAAACTCTCATTTCATTTGGACATATGGAATCACATCTTCACCTCATCTCTTTTGTAGAAGTTTAAATTTTAGATACACAAATGAATTAGTCTGGTTTGAGCATGTTTTAGGGACAAGTGGTTTTAAAAGTCAAAATAATAAAAATAAATATTTGGTTTCATGCAGATCTCTCATTTGTTGAAAATAACTCAATGGACTATAAGCCCCTAATGCAGTCTATTGGTTTTCTTATATTTTGTTCTTGTGATGACTTATACTGTGCTGAAACTGAAAACTCTTATCACTTCTACCTGGTCAATAAGAACAGGAGCTCATTGTGAACACTACCCACCCTAAAGATTATTTTGTGGCTGTAAATGAGGAATTGTGATATTGTATATATAAGTGTGTGTTTTTGTTACTAGTCGTGCATCCAAAGGTGATATAATCCTTTCAAGAAAGCAAGTTAATATTTAACTTATTAGTGGAACATAACCATAAAGGCATGGCATGGTTATATTTTCAATATGATAATGCTAGAGCTCAGCTAAGGAGCAAGTTATTTTGAGTTAGTCTTCACTGAACCAAACTTCCTTTCCTTGTGCCATTACCATCTCGCGACCCCCCCCCCCCCCCCCCCCGGTGAAAGGACACCCCCCCCCCGGGTGCATTTTTACCTGCTGGGGGGTGCCACACGCTTGTTGGCTTCGCTCGTTCCATGCTCCCTCTGCCCCGGAACAGGAAATAACCACCCCCTCCCCCCTTGGTACGCCACTGGTTGGATAGGCAGTGCCTTAAAAGGTGGAGGAAAAAGGAGCTTTTAAAATTGACATTTATATCCCACATTATCCCAAGCAAAGTTGGGTTCAATGGGGCTTACATTTGAAAATACAGTAAGACAGAATAATGGAATTTAGTAACATCATGGGGGAAGTCAATGGATATGCTAAAACATTTAAAAAGATAAGATTACCATCAAAACAAGGAGTGATTAAACTCTGTGCATCAGTTCTAAAATTTTACTACTTCAATAGATTCTTCAGTCTTCTTATTAATCTCAATTTAAAATAAACATCTCTAATGATGTTAAGTATATGTACTTTCATTTTCAAACCTTCATCAAGCATAACATCTAAATCTTTCAATTTTCGGTCAATACATATTGATTCATTATTGTACTGAAACATTATTGTTATATCAGGTGAATCATAAGTTGTCAAAATCCTTCACTGGCAGTCTATTGAGTACTGTGTTAAGTTTAAGATCTTACTGCTCATCTTTAAGGCTCTTAGGAGCCCTTTAATGGTAGTTCCCTCCCCAGAGCGTGCCATTTCCAACACTGCAAAAATATTTCAATTTTGTAGTGCCGGTGTGAACCCAGTTGTAATTGGGCAGTACCACGAGCTGTCCGGTTACTGCTGGGATAGTGTGGGAGCCCTTACTGTCACCTCAATGGGTGGCAGTAAGTGCCCCCCCTAAAAAAAATTTTCTACCCAAGTACTTCACTTGCCGCATTGCCATTTCTTCCCTCCCACCCTGTCAGACTGCCAAAGTAATGCTTGGATGTTTCACTTATATATACTATCTGCTACCACATTTGCTTATTTCTGATCTGACGAAAAAAGGGTAACCTTCGAAAGCTAATCAAGAAATGTATTATGTCCAATAAAAAAGGTATCATCTTATTTTCTTTTCCATGTTTTATTTTGTTTGATTTCTATTGATAACTTTAAGAAAAGAAAAACCTGTATTTTACCTGCTGCGGTAAAAGGGGTCCTTGGTGCACATCAAAAACATATGCCAACACCAGCGCAGCCCCCCCTTTGCCTCAGATTTGTAAAAGGACCCCTTAACAATTATGTTTCTCCCACTCTTTGTTCCACTCTGAGATTTTATCATTTCCAGCATGTTCCTTGAAATCCTCTCAAAAACTGCTCCTCGATGTACCATCTTAATCATTTGGTACAGTAGGAGGAATATAGAGCTTCTATTTTTATATTATGGGCCCTATACTTTGGATATGTTGCCTATTGAGCTTTGTGTGATACAAGTATAACATAGTTCAAGAAAGAATTGAAAATATTTTTTTTTCACCAAGTATATTTGTCAGTTGAACAAAGATATTACTTTATCTCATTGCATGAAGCTCTAAATATGCTGCTATTGTCAATTTTGATGATATGATTTTGTATGATATTTTGTCTATTTTTGTAAGTTTTTATTTTATTGTGTATGTGATTTGTTTTCTGCTTAGAATGTGATAATAATGCAGAATATACAAATTATTATTATTGTTGTTATTATGTTTAATAATTTCTATAGTCTGCTAGAAAATTAGCGCTGCACACTAGTCACTTTCTTCCACTACTCAAAGTTGTGAAGTTATTTATTTGTTATATGTGTTGGGAATGAATCATGTGAAAGAAGTGAAGGTTTGAATGCATATGTTACACAAGTTAGGTCTAAAATTAAATTAAATTGCTTCTGTGGGCCACTGATTGGTCACAGACATAGGTTAACTGGGTAGTTTGTTAAGAAAAAGGAGAAAGGATGGCCAACCACTGTGGCTTCATCTCTTCAATGGAGAACGTAAATGCACTTCTGTATGAAGTAGACTAAAGGGCCTTGTTTACTAAGGTACGCTAGTGTTTTTAATGCATGCTAATGATAGAGGCACCCATATATTCATATGGATATTTCTAGCGTTAGCACACACTAATTTTTAGTGTGCACTAAAAAAGCTAGCACGTCTATAGTGCGGAATAGTAAACAGGGCCCTAAGTGTGAAACAGAGTTCTGGTAAATCTCTTCATAACAGTGAGCAGCACATGAGAAAAGGCACATACACATCAGCATTTTGGCCTTTTTTTAATGTTAATGGGGTTTTTTTTGTTTCTTTTGTTGTGGTTTTTTTGCATTAAGTACAGTATTGCAAAGTGAATAAAATTTTAGGGGCCTGTTTATAAAAGTGTATAAAACTGAAAAATTAACATGCAGTACAAATATTGTGCAAAAACTGTTTAAGGCGTGTCCAGTATGTCCCTTGCACAGTGTATTCACAATTAGCATAAGTACACTTACCATCTCCTCTTGATTACACCTGCACTAACTACACAAATATTAGCACAATGTTGAGTACAATACGTTAACTCAATGTGCATTCTAATCTATGCTCATTCTTCACCCATAACCTGTCCAGTCCATACCCCATATCTCAGTTAATACACAAATTTATCACTCACTGTCATGCCAGCACAGTAACAGTGTGTTCATGGGCTAACTAATTTACACACTATGAAGGTAATTGTGTAAATTCTTTTTACACAAATGTAGTCACTACCAGGGTTCCTTCTAAGCAGAGCTCATGAGCGATTGCTTAGGAGCATCACTCACAGATTTTACATGGTTACTTACAATTTTTTTTGTGTGTGTGTGTGTTATATACAGAAATGCATTGCTAATAATGGTGCTCAAAAATTGTTGGTTTTTAAAACTTGTAGCTCACATGAAAAACAATTTGCACACACCAGGCCACTCAGAGGAAACATTGGTCACTACCCCCACGGATTCTACATATGGTGCTTTGAGTTAACTGAATAAGAAGACAATCAGTGCCGATAAATGGGCAATAATAAGCAATTATTGGCACTAAAATGGCAATAATTAGAATTTACAAGTGCATCTTTTTAGGCATATTCTATAAATAGATGTGTGTAAATTCTAGTGCATGGTCCTGAAAAGGGGGCGTAGCCATGGGAGGAGCATGGGCGGGTCAGGGGTGTTCCTGCAATTTGTGCATCCTGTTATAGAATTAGGGGGGATCTATGCCTAATTTATGCATGGGGATTTACATCAGTTTTTCATTGGTGGAAATGGTTGCACCTAAATGCAGTCTCTCCTCTTACTGACTTATAAGTGCATTCACTCTGCAGCCCCTCACTACCTCTCCACCCTCATCTCTCCCTATACTCCCTCCCAGGAAGTCCGTTCACTAGGCAAATCTTCTCTAATTGCACACTTCTCCTCCATCGCCAACTCCAGACTCCGTTCCTTTTGTCTCACCGCACCTTATGCCTGGAATGAGCTTCCTGAGCCGTTACGACTAGCTCCATCCCTGGCCGCCTTCAAATCCCGGCTTAAGGCCTACCTGTTTGATGCTGCTTTTGACTCCTAACTTGTCACTTACTCGTAACCTTTATTTTGTCCTCCTCTCTTCAATAGTCCCTTTCCCTATGTGTCCTTCTGTCTGTCTTACCCTTATCCTTATTGGTCCTGTCTGTCTTGATTTAGATTGTAAGCTCTTTTGAGCAGGGACTGTCTTTTCTTCATGTTCATTTGTGAAGTGCTGCGTTCGACTGGCAGCGCTATAGAAATGATTTATAGTAGTAATAGTAGTAGTAGTGTTAAGCGCTATTCTATAAACCAAGCTTAACTTAAGTTCAATTTATAGAATAGCGCTACGCACTATTTTTTGGTGCCATTTTTTTCAGCGACATTTATTGAATCTAGTCTTACATGTGTAAATGGCCTCTTCTAAATACAAAATGATAAGTGCTCCCACATGCAAATAGAAAATAGACCATGGGACTGGCAAAAGTTAAAACAGTATAGGCCTGCATTAGGAAGTACTAAATCCATTTTATATTGTAGCTTAGTAAAAGGAGCCCCTAGAAATTAATTTGAGAATATTCTTCCCGATATTCAGCCAGTGACAGGCAGTGTGTTTAGCTGTCACTGCCAGTGCTGACCCCAGATTTTCAATGCTGGGGCATTTCCCCTGACTGGCGTTGAATTTCTGGAGTCTTTTTGCCAGCATAAACTTAATCGGCTATGTGAATATTTAGTGCTGGCCAGTTAATAGTGGGCAAAGATAGAGCTGATATTTAGGTGGTCCAAATTGCCCGTTAAACTTAGCCAGCCAGCACTTGAATATTCACAGATAGCTGGCTATATCATGATATAGCCGGTTAGCCACTGTCCCCTGGATTCTATATAGCGTGACTTAAGTTGTGAGCACAAACACAGTCGTATTCTGTATTTGCACATAAAACAGTTAAGAAGCCAGTCAGTGCCAAAATTTGCCAATTAACAAGTAATCATTGACACTAACTGGCATTAATTAAAATTTGCATGCAAAACAGTCTAAGCGCATTCTGTAACGTGCTATGAGTAAATTCTAAATTGCATAGTTGACAAGGTGGCATGGCCCTGGGTGTGAAATGGGCGGGTCGTGGGTGTTTCTCAAATCTATGTGCATTGCTATAAAATGCACCCGGTCCATGCCTAATTTAGTCATTGGGATTTACAACAAGCTTTACTTGGCATATGTGCCTGCAACTAAGTCGCACAGATGAGAACTCAGCATATTCTATAAACTGCACAGAAATTTAGGCTTATTCTATAAAGGGCACCTAAATTAGGGGACCTTTTACTAAGTTGTGCACTGGTGTAGGCAAATGTATTGGATGCACGCAAATCCATTTTTTAGTGCACATGCCAAAAAGGACTTTTTTGGTGTGTCGAAAATGGAAGTGCAGCAAAGTAAAAATTGGTGCGCTTCCATTTTGGGCCTGAGACCTTACCACCACCCATTGACTTAGCTGTAAGGTCTCACGTGTTAATTGGGCAGTAATTGTCAGCATATGTACACTGCCGATTACCGTCTGGATAGCGCAACATGGTAGAAAATAGAAATTATTTTCTTCCGCGCATTCTGGATGTGAGTAAAAATTAGAATTACCACCCGGGGCACACGGTTGCCAGGTGGTAGTTCTAATTTGTCTGTTTAATCTACCATGCCAATCATGATCTCTAATGTAATATCACTTGAATCTCTTACTCCGGAAATGGCGATCGCCATGACGGAACAATGTACGCCACATTGAGCCTGCAAATAGGTAGGAAAATGTGGGATACAAATGCAACAAATAAATAATTTGACATGCGTTATACACGTGTAGGCGCCTATGCACGTTAGTAAAAGGGCACCTTAAAGCATATTTTATAAAATATACTTAGGCATATTTCTTTTCAATGACGATTTTTTAGGTGTGATATATAGAATCTAGTCCTATGCGTTAAGCACTAATATTCAGTGTTGATAACCGGTTATCTCACACTAAATATTAGCACTTTTATCTGGCTAAGTGTTATTTAACTGGCCAGGAGCCGTTCCTAGTCGGTTAAATAGAACTGAAAATCGGGACCACTGTAACTTTTATACGTATTAAAGTGCTTCATTTCAAGTGACTTAGAAGATACTTATAAAGTCTTTCAACTTTGTAATGCCTGACCACTAAAAAGCAATCATCCAGACTGTCTTTAAGAGCAGAACAGCTATGTGATAAACAAATTTATAGCAGAACTGACAACTTCAATAAAAAGATCTCCTTCCTAAAAGTGCATTATGTTCAATAAAGTTAATAACTTTCTTATTAGGAACACTTTTTGGATGGTGTTTTACTATAGACCATGAGTCTAAGGAATTTATTAGAGGTCACATTAATCAGTATGTATCACTGAAAACTGAAATGAAATGAGGGAATATATCAAAATCAGATTCTATCACGACTTTTTGCCAGAACAAAGCATCATTATGGAAGTTAAAAATCATAATAGCTTGTACCAAAGTATTTATTTAGCTGATTGATTATATCAAAATGACTGAGCAAATTTTACTTGATACCTGCGGTACTTAAAGGTATGTAGGTACTTTGTAGTGGCAGGCCTGTACATCAGTTTTTAATCAAAAACTCCCACAGCAGTTGGTATCATGGGGAACTTTTGTTCCAAACTCTTTGCAGGTTCAAAGTAATCAGGGTATATGGCCTGTGAGTATTTCAAAATGAAGTCCCTTATGTTCTTGACTTGACCTGTGTTAACCCCACCTTCTATGCAACCCTTTAACCAAGGAATGTGTGTATGTGTGTGTGTGTAGGGGGCTTTTCAAAGGATTTTTTTTCCATACATAAACACCCATTTACATAAAAAAGCAAAACAAACAATATATAATATGCAAAAAAATGATAACTAGGAACAATTAAAATAAAAATTAAATGTAATAAATATAGGGCCCAGTATTCAAATAATTTATGATTCTAACTTTAAGACTGCGGGTCCTGTTTACTAAGCTGTGATGTAGGCATGCTAGCGTTTTTAGTACACGTTTACTGCATGCTAACGATAGACACACATGCTAAAAATGCTAATGCACCTTAGTAAACAGGGCCCTTAGCTCGTAAATTGGCATCTTTGAAATTTTACTAGGACAGGGCTAAATTTAAGAGCATAACATTTAAGCTCATAAATTAAGAAGAATTTTCAGCTGAAAAGATATGCTTCTAAGGGCTTCTTCTATCAAGCTTCGCTAGCGGTTCCCACACGGCAATGCTGATGGGCTTTGTCAGCATTACTGCGCTGGAAGCCACTAGCGTGGCTTGATAAAAAAGACCCTAAGTTTGGTTGAAAATAGGGCACATATTTCATAGGAGCATAAATTTAGGAGCTCAGCAATTTTCTGAATATTGGGTCCATAATATCTAAAAACACATAAAATCATTATATAAAATCCAACATGGCTATGTTTCAGCTTCTGCTAGCCTAAAATTTAGGAACCCACAGTTAAATGAGCCCTAGAGTATAAATGCATAAATGTAGCAGGGTTGCACATAACTTCACTTTACATATCATACCAGGTACAGAGGAGGGTGACAAAAATGATAACAGGGATGGGATGACTTCCCTATGAGGAAAGGCTAAAGTGGCTAGGGCTCTTCAGCTTATAGAAGAGATGGCTGATTGGAGATAAGATAGAGGTATATACAATACTGAGTGGAGTGGAACAGCTAGATGTGAATCGCTTGTTTACCTTTTCCAAAAATACTAGGACTAGGGGGCATACATACAAAGAAGCTAGTAAGTAGTACGTTTAAGACAAATTGGAGAAACTTTTTCTTCACTCAACGTGTAATTAAACTCTGGAATTCGTTGCCAGAGAATGTGGTAAAAGCAGTTAGCTTAGCAAGGTTTAAAAAAGGTATGATTAATTTCCTAAAAGAAAAGTCCATAAACCATTATAAAAATGGACTTGGGAAAATCCACTGCTTATTTCTAGGATAAACAGCATACAGTCTGTTTCACTGTTCTGGAATCTTGCTGGGTATTTGTGACCTGGATTGGCCACTGATGGAAACAGGATACTGGGCTTGATGGATCTTCAGTTTGTCCAAGTATGGCAATGCTTATATTCTTATACTCTTACCATTTGGGTAAAGTGGGAGCCCCACCAAAGTCTCACCTATGTACCATCTTTGTGTACACCCCTTTATAAATAAGCACTATATAAGTCACATGGGCATTTGCACAATAGCTTTGCAGAATAGATTTACTAGCATGTAAGTATGATTATTCTATACAGTTACCTGTGTAATGTGCATAAATATAGGCACTTAGGGGCCCTTTTACAGATCGGCGGTAAGCCCAACGTGAGCTTACTGCTCGCTCTTCTGGGATTACCGCTGGGCCAACGTGCCAGCTGGCAGTAGTCCCACTCTGAGTGTGCACCATTTCCAGGGGAAAAAGAAAACCCCAGAAATGTTTTGCAAGGTGGTAACCCAGCAGTAATTGGCATCGACGCATTGCCTGGTTACTGCCAGGTTAGTGCAAGAGCCCTTATCACCACCTCAATGGGTGGTGGTAAGGGCTTCCTGCCACATCGTAAGAGTTCTGTTACCTCATAGCCACCTGTGTCTGGGGGCTTTTTTAGCCACTGCGGTAAAAAGGGCTCTGTCGTGTAGGAAAAATGGCCCCTGACACAAGTGCAGGGCCCTTTTTCCCGCAGCTTGATAAAAGGACCACTTATTTGTAGAACTGCCATTCACACATCCAGTTACGTAAAATAAGTACAACAGCAACAAGTTATCAGAGTCAGGAATAGCCAAGATCTCCTTAAAGTACTTCTGCAACAATATTTCAGGAGATCATAAATGTGTATGATTTAAATTGGAAAATCTTAGTCAAATTTCAAGCAATTCCAGCTATCTTTAAAGAAACCAATATATTCTGAATGAGAAAGACTTGGGAGTCCAACAACTTCATTTGCTTAGTTAATATATCCATCACACCATCCAGTTCTGCAAACTCCTCAGAAGACTCTTTGGTAAAATCACACAATTATACCATAAAAGTTTTGAGCTTACTTTTCCTCCAAATGACCACTTACCAGATAACATGAAGCAAACTTCAAAATTTTTGTTTGGCGACTATAGCAATGCAGACACATCATATATAGGAGAGGCTACCTCTTAGACCATAGTCAGAAATTCAAATACAGAAGAGGTAGAGAATCTGTGATCAATGAAGAAATGTTGGATGGTAAAGAGGAATCTAAAGAGGTCTGTTGTGTCAGACTCTGTGGATGTTAAAAAAATGTTCATCCAGCAGACCAGTCACCAGATTTGTTGTTACTCTAGGGATCTTCCCTTTGTTCTGGGAAGTTTCTATACTGCTAAGAATGGGCATTTCCAGAGAGGCTTCAAACACATGCCTGCAGCTGTGCTTCTGATTCTGCAGGCATGTTCTGTATGGCCAGTCTGTCCCTGCCTGACCTCGTCCAGGCTGCACTCATAGTATCTCACAAGTCCTCCCTCTTTGGCCAGCAGTGTCCTTGCAGTAACTCTTCCCAGGAGGTGATTTTATAAATGCATTCAAACATAAAAAAATATGTGTATATTTTTCTTTGAGAACGTCTCTGATGATTTTCAAAATCCTTTTAGATAATTTTCTGCATACTTAATAATTCACTCTTGATCATTTTCAAAGTAATTTCCATGGGTAAACTGGTATTTGCCAAATCTCCCACCTAGTTTCCCAGTAAAAAAAAGTATATGCATGTACTCTAATTCTATATATGGCACTCAAAAGTGTACACACAAATATAGGTGTGTACTCAATTTGTGCATGCAATTTAATTGAATAATAAGCCAATTAGTGCCAATATTTGGATGCTAATAATCAATTATCAGCATTAACTGACATTAATTACAATTCACACTCACATCTTTAGGTGCTGGGATCCATGCATAAATTTTATGGGTAGATCAGGAGCATTCCTGAAATTTATGTGCTGTTTTATAGACTAGGGGAGATCCACATCTAATTTAGGTGCAATAATTTACACCAGAGTTTACTTGGTATAAATCCTTACACCCAAAATTGGGTACAGATCCTGATACCCCAATGCTATTCTACTCTGAGTGTCATTTACAGAATAGCACTTAGCACTAATTTTTATTGGCACCCAAAATGTAGATGCCATTTATAGAATTCAGTCCATGGAGCCTTTGTGCTCATACGTTTGCCTATAGTGAGCACATATTTTGGAAAAATTGGCATGTCGAGTAAAATATATAATTTCTTGTGCATACTTTATAGAGCTATTTTCAAAGTGGAACTAGTATGTACTTTGGTTTGAAAATCTGAAGTCCACATAGAGAAATGCATGAACGTACCTTTCATTCATGCTCAGTTTTATGAATTACTCCCAATACATAACATTAGTGAAATGAAATAAAAACCTGAATTCCTATATTGAAGCCTGAATGTCATGTGTTTGTAATTTCTGATGATTTCAAGAGACATTTCTGCTAGTTGACTAAGGCTGACAATGTCAAAGATATTGGCCTTGGAGTGTGCAGAAAGCATTTGTTTAACCCTAATACTCTTTAGCTCTTCCTAATGAAAGCAAAGTGTGGCTTCAGAGAAAATCCAGATGAATTCTTAGCCCTTAGTGGCATCATTGGGTGTTGCACTGTGCATTAATGGCTGTTCATGTAATGGGTTTACCTTCAGGAAACCTTGCAAGAGCTGAATCGAATGGAAGTTAATTTCATCAGTCTAACAAACTCTGGAACTGTGTGATTGCATGCTTTGTTCAGAGAACTAATACACAGGATTGATTGATGATCTAATATATTGTGCACATGCTGGTGGAAACTTTTTAAAGTATAGCAAATAAGAACGATGAACTAAGAAAAAAGGGTTTCTGTTCCCATTTGGGTTAACAAGACTTCAAAAAGACTGTTTCCATATGACTTGGTACACTGATAACATATAGAATAGGTTTCCTGAGTTCTATTCGTCATTGTGTATCTAGGAGTAAATATTTCATCATGAAGGTTAAATCCCAGAGAAAAAGGATAATTACAAAAAATGCATACTTTATTAGAAATAGGAAAAACATTTTCAGGTTGGATATAAAATAGGTATCTGTGACATCCTTCATACAATACTTCCTTCCAATACACTCTTTCACAAAGTTTTCCACTCCATGAAAAAGAAAGAAATAATGATCAATGCATTTTCTTTTTGATAACAGGAGTTGTAGCTTTAGTAATAACAAGCACATGACTAAAAATTGACCAATCTGATCCAATACAGTCCACACTTCAGATGACTAGGTATCTGATTGACCATGTCCCAGTATAGTAGAATACCTTTAACTCAGCTGAAGCTACAAGCATCATACAGTGCAGTGCTTCCACAGACCCCTTCCACATCCCTCTATCAGGTGTGATTAACTAATCATGGCCACAACTAGTGGAATAATCAAGTGTCCAAGCTGTAAAGTTCTGTTGGGGGTAGGAAAGCTACTAGAAATCAAACAGAAGATGACAGAAGATGAAAGGGAAGAGTACCACTTTCCCTTTACCATTTGGGCTGAGGAAAACAGGGATCAGGATGGGTGTGGTGGTGAATATAACCTGTCACTAGCAAAAGAAGGGTAATTTTATAGCAAGGTACCATGGGTAGGTGCCTACGTAGGCATTATTTCATATACAAGTAGGTGCTTACTTGTCTTTATAAAATACTAGCATATGTGGCTGAGAAAGTGCCTTGAATGTAGGTGTGACCACTTACATCTGCTCGAGTTGGTGTAAATGAAAGTTTATACTTTACACATGTACATGGGTAGATTAAGGTATTCCATACTTTTATTTTTGTATATATCAATTTATTCAGTTACAGTATCTTGATATACTGTAAAAATGGGCCAAAGCATGGTAACTATGTGGTTTACAGCAAAATTAAAGTCAGCATAGAGTGAATGGAAACACGGTGGAGAGCAGAGGGAACCCAAAGGCCTCCTGAAAAAGATGACTGGAACTTAGGAAAGGGTGGTTGATGGCTGATATAGGGTGGAAGAGAGTCCAAAGACTGGGTCCGATGTAGCTGAATGCAGATTCATAGGTTATGTTCAAGTGGAGGGATGAAGGTGATGGGAGAATGAGAAGGTTAATGTGGGAGGAAAAGAGAGAATGGGAGGGAACATAAGGGATGAGATGGTTATTGACATATGCAGGGGCAGAAGGAAGGTGACCTTTGAAAATGAATAAGAGAATGTTGAACTTGGTACCTGGGCACAATGGAGAAGTTTTACTGCAGTAGATTTAATGATCTGAAAATGCTTCATGGAATAGAGAGGGAGGCCAGCATAAAGAGAATTACAGTAATTGAAATGAGAGATGACAATGGCAAGAAGAAGAGAGTGAATGAGAGTGGGAGTGGAGGGCAAGGAAGGAAGAGCATACAACAGCATAAATTTGAGGTTTGAAGAAGAGGTTCGTAATACACCAATAATTTTTACTGAATCTTTGAAAGGAAGAGATTGACCATCAATGGAAGGGGAGGGAAGAAGGGGCTTGAAACAGAAATAGCCTCACTACATTTGGAGTTCTTTAGAAAAAAAAAGATGATCTTTCAGCCAACTAGAGTTGAGATGAAGGCAGAAGTTAAAGGAGCATAAGTAGTACAATAGAGGATCTGGATATCATCAGTATAGCAGAAGGGAATACAGCCTTGTTCCTGGATAATGGTAAGAACAGAAGAAAGGAAAATATTGAAAACAGTAGGGGCAAGGATATAATCTTGAAGGATGCCAGAGTGCTAATGAAAAACTGATGAGCATAATTGGGCATGAGAAAGCTGAAACATGCATTCAGATAGATAGTTTGAGAACCAATAGAGGACAGAGTGGAGATACCAAAGGAGTGAAAATGGTGCAAAAGCAGGGAGTGTTTGACTAGACTGAAGTCAGAGGATAGATCAAGACACACTACAATAAAAGACATGTAATGATCAAGGACAGAATGGATGGAATCATGGAGAGTTAAAAGAAGGGATTCTGTGCTATGACTATGACAAAAACGTTCTTGGAGGGGGGTGAAGGATTATTTTTTGTTTGTTTTCAATGAAAGAGTTGAATTGAGAGAGAGACAGTTTTTTCCAGGATCTTAAAGAAGAATGGCAAGTTTGAAATAGAGTGAAACTTAGAGGGTAGTGATAACGTGCAGTATCCTAAGGTTAAATGAATACCAGGTCTGGAGGAGGGAGCAGCTAGAAGTGACATCAGTAAAAGAAACCATAAAGGAAGAAGTTGGAAAGAGACAGAAGGACAGAGAGATTAACACAGTGACAGGATCATAGTTTGCCACACATCGGCAAAGACAGAGAAAGTAAGAAGGGAAGAGTTGAAGACAGGTGAAAAGCCCTAGTTCAAGAGAATTGATCAAGAATGTGAAAAAGAGCCTGGGGACAGTTGAGAGAAAAAAACAATGTGCTTTATAAATTGCTCAAATTTAGCTTTACAAACTGCTGATTGGAATTCCCAATGATGTGTCCTAAAAAACAAGTAAGGCAGAGGAGGAGTGAGATTTGTGTCATTTTCTCTCTGAACTACGAAAGTGGGACTTGAGAAGATGAAAGCTAGGAGAGAACCAGGGAGTGTGCTTTTGAGGAGAAGTCAGACGAGCGATACAGGGATTTGAAGACTCAAGGATTTCTGAGAGAGCAGAGTTAAGCTCAATGACCTGAATAGAAAGGAGGTTGGAAGAGGAGGGGGAGAAAGCAAAGAAAGATCATTGGAAATAATACCAATAGATGAGTCTAAGAGTCAATGAAGTGCATAACTGGCAGGTTCGGGACAAGAGGGAAATAAAACGTAAGAAGATGGTTGGTCCAAAGGAGTGTGTATGAGCAGGCTAGGAATGGGGAAGCTGAGAGTTGGAGGGTGAAAAAATAAAATCCAGTGTATTTCCAGCAATATGCATAGGGATTATCATATTTTAGTGAGATCAACACTTGTAGCAAGAGAAAGGTAGAAGTGGTGTCAGAAGGGGGGCAGGTTAAAATCACCCAGAAGCAAGAGGGGTGGAGAAAAGAACACTAGCTTCAGTGATAAAGGCAGAGATCTCATCGATAGAAGAAACAAAAGTAGCAGGAAATAAAAAAAAAAAAAAAAGAAACAGAAAATAGCAGCAAGAAGCTTAAACTGACAGGGTGTGACCTGAAAAGAGGAGGAGTAAAAGCAGACAACACCTCCTCCACATTGAACTGGATGCAGAGTATGGGAAAAGGTGTAATTATCCAGCAGTGACTCCAAAAGAGCAGCAGTGTTGCCTAACCTCTGCCAGGTCTCAGTTATACAGAGGACATCCAGAGAGTGGGTGGTAATGATGTCAAAAACAAGGGAGCCCTTGTGTCTGAGGGAATAAGCCAACATGAATACTTGCTAACTCTGCCTGGGTTCCACCTAAACTCTGCTCCTGGGTACATCCGTAGATCATGTACACACATATGTGGCCACATGTGTATGGGAATGGCTTTATAAAGTTACTTCCAAAAGTGTGGTAGGGCTATCGCATGGGTAGTGCATGCCAAATTGTCCCTACTGCCAGGGTAGCACAGGAGCCCTATGGTGGTTCTGAAGTTGGCAAGTGCAGTTTTCCCTCTCCCTGCACTGACCTCTTTTTCGTGCGAGCTGGGTCGCCACCCATTTGTGTGGCTGACTGCCTGTTCATCTGGGCCAGTTTCCTTTCTGTTTGCAAGGACTTTTGCATAGATTTTGTTATCAGTATTTATTAATGAAATGAGACAATAATTGACCACCTTTGGAGGAGTATCTCCTAGGTTTGGACCCCTTAATTAGTTAACAAGATAATCAGTGTTGATAATTGGATGTTAACAAGCAATTATTGGCACTATTTGGCATTAATTAGAATTTACATACACTACTTGCTAAGCATATTCTATAATGTGGTGTGTGTAAATTCTAAGTTGTATGAAAACTGAACATGGTTATGGGTGTGGAATGGGCAGGACATGGGCATTTCTAAAATCTAAATACATTGTTATAGAATGCACCCGCTCTGCGCCTAATTTGGGCATCGGGATTTACACCAGGTTTTCATTGGTGTAATTGACTGCAACTAAATGTAGTCACATAGACCAGCGCTCGGTATATGTGACTACTCTATAAAGTATGCCTAAATTAAAGTGTAATTTATAGAATACACTTTGATTTCTGTGCAGAAATCTTGGCGCAATATATAGAATCTAGTCCTTTGTATGTAATACATGTGTGATTTTTGTTGTTGTTGTTGTTACATTTGTACCCTGCACTTTCCCACTCATGGCAGGCTCAATGCGGCTTACACATTGTATACAGGTACTTATTTGTACCTGGGGAAATGGAGGGTTAAGTGACCTGCCCAGAGTCACAAGGAGCTGCCTGTGCGTGAAGTGGGAATTGAACTCAGTTCCAAAGTCCACCACCCTAACTACTAGGCCACTCCTCCACTCCATTTTGCTTAGATTTCAAATACTGAGCCAACATATGACTTGATTTATTATTTTTAGCATACTAGATGGTTTTTTAGGGATATATATGAAATAGCTTCATTACTTAAAATTGTGTTATATTTATATTTATTTGAAAGAAGATTTTGGTAGATACTATTGTCACCAGAAATTAAATATTGATTTTCAAGAGATTTAATTTCCTTATTTAATAAGTCATGTCTAACTTGTTTTTTTTCTTTCTATTAACCCCAGCTGTATAGCTTATTATAGCCCCCCCCCCCCCCCCCCCCCCGTTATAGTGGAATTATAAACATTCCACCAGATATTAATTGGAAAATCATCAATAGGATTATTAATAAAATAATCTTTTGTGACGTCATAAAAAAGATATAAAAGGATCAGCACTGGAAAGTGAAGAATTAAATCTCCACACAGGGTTCTTTACACGTTGCTGGTCATCTGAAAAAGCTAAGGAAACTGCAGAATCATCAGATATTCTTATGCTATGACTAAAAGAATTAGTAATATAGGGAAGAAGGGATTTAGAAACAAAAAAAAAATAATCAATTCTAGAATAACTTAAATGAGGAGGGGAAAAATAACAGTAATCCTTTTCAGTGGTGTGAAAAGTCTCTAGACATCCACCAATCCTATGGCCCTGTTTACTAAACCGCGCTGTAGGCGCGCTAACATTTTAGCAAGCACTAATGCTAGAGACACCCTTATATTCCTAGGGGTGACTCTAGTGTTAGCGTGCACTCATTATTAGCACACACTAAAAAGGTAGCATGCCTATAGCATGGCTTAGTAAACAGGGCCCTTAGGGGCCCTTTTACAGAGTGGCGGTAAGCTTACCGCGTACTCTTTTGAGACTACCGCTGGCCCAACGTGGCCACCAGCAGTAGTCCTGCCCTGAGCACACACCATTTTGGGGGGGTAAAAGAAAACCCTTGGAAATGGCTTACGTGGCGATAACCCGGTAGTAACCTTTTTTTTACCTCACATACAAACTGTTTGTAAGCCCTACAAGAACTGGAAAATGCCTACTGTTTGAATGTAACTCATCTTGAGCTAATAGTGACAAGGGCATAAGTTAAATCTAAATTCCCACTCAGAAATTGAATCCAGAATAGAGACTTCATGACATCCAAAATAATCTTGGGCACTATCACCACCACCACCTCCCATTTCATTTCCATTTTGTTATGCTTCCCATATTCTCTATACCCTTCTAATAAGTAGACACACTGTCTATATATTTCCACATACAAATATTCCCGTTGAGAGATTTAGGAACCTCTTCCCATAACTCAGACAATTCCACCAAGGCTGGCAGAATAACCATTTGATGTGAAATCAGGAAAAGTGTAAATGTGAAATTCAGGACTGTTCAAGGGAAGAAAGCATTTGAGAGATTTTGTATGTTTTGATAAATTGCCAAGGTCATTGTGTGTTCTGGAACTTGTTTTTTTATGCGATGCATATCACTGAATACAGAGATGTGTTCTTCCTGTCAAGTGCTCTATATTCCTCCCCTTTTTACTTAGGTGTCAAGATCTGATATTTTTGCTGTTTATTTTAAGGGTTAGCAAGTGGGAGGAGGAGTGAAAGGCCAATGTCTATAGGCTTATCTACAAGAAAAATGTCTATGTCCTTGTAGAATGTTTGACAAATATTCTTACCACACATTTAGAATAGGTGAAAATGGGAGTCAAATGTATAGTTTGCTTGTAACTTCTCATACATATATTTTCATAGTGATTAATATAAGTATGTTTCACAAAAATAATATTGCATGAAACTTCTCAGGATGCTATAGATACCAAAACAACCTTCCTAATGTCCTTATTAGGGCAAGAGAAGGCAATGATTTTGAAAATGTATTTTCAGAAATTTGTTTTTTGCTTTTTGTACTCGGTCTATTTGAGTTTTTCCTGTTGTATTACAAAAATACACAGGCTTATCATAAATTGTTTTTGCCCAATTTGGAGACTATTTCTAAGAAAGCATGTAGGATTCCTTTTATAAAGCTGAAGTAGAAAGTGACCTTACATGGATCTTTCCTGTGCGCTGAGGCCATTTCTACTGCAGTCAGTCATTAACAAAAATTAGCATGTGAGCCCTTACTACCATCTGTTTTGTAGGCAGTAAAGACTCACGTGCTAATCCTGTGCTAACAAGTTAGCATGTGGCAATGCTAACATGCTGATTAGTGCAGACATGCAAGCTCAACAAAAAATAAAAATATTTTTTAGCTTGTGAGTAGTGCATGCACATTTGAAACTTACCATGGGGTGCCTCAAGTGTGCCCCATGGTGATCCTTTTTAAGCTGTGGCAAGGATGCATTAGTGCTTACTAAAGCTTAGTAAAAAGACCCCTCAGTGAATTATGAAATGTTCATTTTGGTGTCCTTTTACAAAGCGGCAGTAAGCCCAAGGTGAGCTTACTGCTTGCTAAAAGGGAAGAACTGCCAGGCTACTGCAGCAGCCTGGCAGTAGTTCCTTCTCCCAGCATGCACCATTTCTGGTGCTGTAAAAATATTTCAAATTTTTTTCACTTTAAATATTTTTATTAATGAAGCAACTTGCAACATTCAAGACTACAGATAATGCCAAGTTGACCTAAAATATTGAACATCCATATAATATAACAGAAAAAGAACAAAACAACAACCCAGTCACCCTTATGATGAAAATTAAACTATCAACTCCCAATCACTATAAACAAGGGTCTACACCCTCAGCTCTGTCCTACCCCCTTAAATTTGTTCAAGCATATAATTGCCTCACTTCCCCCTCTAGCCCTCCTCCTCCGTTCCTCCCTTAAATATTTCAATTTTTGTAGCACCAGTGTGTACCCAGCAGTAATTGGGCAGCGCCTCAATGGGTGGCGGTAATTTCTCCCCCCCCCCCGAAATGGCCACGCCAGCGTTTGCTACGCCCAATGATCAGAGTCCCTGAGCGCGTGAAACAACATGCTCGAGGGCTCTGAACGCAACTAGCATGGGCTTTCCAAGGCCTGTACCTTCTCCAACCTCAGGTGTAGTCACCCAGCTTTGTGATGCTAGATTCTAGGAGACTATCATTCAATGTTCTAGCTCTTCAGCCTACTGTTCAATAGTTCTAATTAATTCTTTCTTCTGTGCTTCCATGTTTGCTTGGATAGAAAATCAATTTTCTCAGAGATTTTCTGGAGAGTTTATCAGTTTTTGACCTCGGTCTTTTTAAAGACCAACTGGCAATATATGTAAGTTTTGTTCCATTGACTGAACAAACAGGCGCTTAGAGCCAAAACACGGTGCCATGTCGAGTCTTTTATATAATAGCATCAAAAAGAAGATATTTTTATACAACAGTAACCAAGGAACTGTTTTATATGGTATAAAAATAAAAGTACTGTTTTACACTTTTAGTCTCATTGTTTGCTGAGCCTTCTGTTTCCTGCTTTTTGGTCTTCTGTTCTTTTTTCCTGTGGGATTCTTGTGTTCAACTACCACATAGCAGTGTGATCAAGCGTTTGGGCTTTGAGCTTTTAAACATGCAATGAGACCACAGATAAAGGCAGTAAAATAAATCCTTTATTCATTCAGTTAGGTTCAATATACACAATAAGCCCACCTTCCTTCTTAGGTTAGCACTTCAGTTCCATTATAAAGATCATAGTGTTGTTCCCTAACTGATCTACCAGTTCAGACTATAAAGGTTTTCCAGTAGTCTCTGTCATTGTATACAGAAGCCAGTCCTTCCTTTCAGGTTGTAGTATTTCAAACTTTTCTTCTTAGCAATCCTTCAGCTATTGCTGGCAAAGTCTTGGAGGCTTCCTTCAGCCACACTCCAGGCCTCTTTGACTTTTCATTACTAAGTTTTATCCTTCTTATCTGGGCGACGGCCTTTTTCCTAGGCTTTCTAGTCTTAACTTTGTTTAGGTAGCTCGGGGAACATATACTTTAAGAGGAATTAGGTTCTACCTTGGTCGTCCTCGCAGATGGGCCAAAACACATTGACATAAAATTATGTAAGTTGGCATTTACAACTCCTCTAGTACAGACACGGAAAGGACAGTTGTGTTTAATTCTCTGTATTTAAACCCCCTCCAAAATTCCAAAAACTAAATTATTTTGCTCTTCTGTTTGGTTGTTGTTGAGGTTTATAAAATCTGGGACTTACCCATGTTAATGTTGACCTTTTCATATGTTGCTGCTTATATAGATAGATGTTTTTCACTGAAATGTCTGTTCTTTCTGGACATACTTGCATTTGTACATCTTTCTATAAATTGAAACAATGATTTTTAAATCATTTCTAATTTTTTCACAATGTTTTAGAATATTAGTTCAATCTACCATTCTATCTGAGATGGAAAATTCTGCAATTCTTTGTATTCTGGTATTTCAGTGAAGTTTAAGAAGGAACTTTGATTCAAAGCACTGCTCCTAGGCTGATATTTAAGAAAGATTTGATCTTGTAACCCTTTGTGTGTGAGTCTTCATGGGCTTTCTGTTGAGGCCCATATTTTATTTAAGCTTTGCGTTTGGTTTTTTAAAACTTTGAATGGTGTTGCACCTGAGGGTTTTTCTTCAAGAAGCAAGTTAATACATGTGCAGTAAGTAACCAGAGATTTAGACTATCTCAAGGACAAACAAATTATTAAGGGTGGATAGGTGAGAGCATAATTATGCAGGACTAGATGGGAACGAGAAATTTTGATCATTTATGTGCATTTCTTGTGCTGAAATGTTAGTGCCCTCTTTATTGAATTACCCCCATAGAGTGCATGCACACACTTACACTTTCAGAGCTAGTATAGTTTTTTTGTGTGACTGTCTATAGGAGTTAGAGCTAGTCTGGGTGCCTATTTTATAAAGTCATGTCACCCATGATGCCTTTATAAAGCGTGGGTACAATAAGCACCTTTTCTGGCATTCTACCGAGGCACGCTGTTGTAAAATGAAATTCAGCAGATGTGTGTCTCATTTAATTCTTGCTGTTTGAAATGGCTGCCTATGAAGCACGGTTGCCAGAAGGGAAAAAGTGCTCCCAGCCCAACATGCACTCAAAGGGATCCCAAAACTAGCCCAAACTTTAGAACAGGCTGCCTCCTCTCCTCTTCCCACCATGTGACTGCTCTCTCCTCCCAAGGTCCAAGGTGCTGCTGCTCTGCTCCTCTGAGTCCTCCCCAATTTGCTCTGCTCCACCTTCACTCCTCCTCTAGACCAAAGCGTGATGAGTATTGCACCTTGCCCTTCTATTTGTCAAATTTGGAACCAAGCCTCATATAACTAAAACCAATTAATGCTCTTCCATTCCAAGTCTCTAACCCCAAACCCTCCTCACACATCCTAAAATGTTTTAACCTTTTCTAACCTGAAGTCTGGTCAGCTCAGTCAAGTTATGTCACATCCCCTGTAATTCAGGGAATGTGTCTACTCGTACACATCACCATAAACCTCCCTAATCCTATTTCCCATATCCAAACTCCTTGTGTCTACTCTTATACATCACACACAACCCAGTACTCTGATTAATCAGAGTACTGGGTTGTGTGTAATGTAAGGTTTGGTACTCTGTTTATAAGTATTACCCCCCTTGTGTGACAGATACTCTTATACATCACCATAAACCTCCTTAATCCTACTTCCAACATCCAAAATCCTTGTTTCTCACCAATGCATACCTAAGATACAAAAAAATAACTCCCTCGTATTCCAAAGATCCTCCTGTATCCTCTTACATCTGATGATCCACTGCACCCTTCCCAATCAGACTATTTGATTCACACCCTGAATGCTCTCACTGTGCAATATCCATTATATTTCTTTCTTTTTTAATTTAATATTTACAAAATTCATTAATGATTGATTAATCATACTAACACAGAAAAAAGTACATAAAAATGAAGTGCAATAATCAAAACAGAACAATCAAATGACACATTCATTCATATCACCCCAACCTCAAATAAGTCAGGAAGGAAAGAATAAGAACAAGAACCAAGATGATAAGAAAACATAAGGATCAAATTCCAATCTAGCTTGAAAGATCAAATATTTCCTCTGAGATAAGCCAGTTGCCACCCTGAAGGGATCTCATAGAGGAGATACTACTTAAAAAAACATCTTCCTGATTTTGAATCAGCACTTTTAATTGGGCAGGTTCAAGGAATACAGAATTTCTCCCAGCATGTGAAGTTAAACAGTTCCTAGGAAATGAATGGAAAAAAAATCATACCTAAGGACAAAGCATGGGGATGCAACTGTAAAAATTACATCCTTACACTTTAGGTTCTGGGTGGCAAATCAGTCTCCACTATATCTTATGACCATGGAATAGTATCAAATGGTTTTTTTTAATTGTTTTTTTTAAAGAAATGAGTCAAAATATGATAATTATTCATGAGTCTCTGCAAGGTCACAACCAAAACACACCTATTAGTGGCTTTCTGTATGAATGTCTTAAGAATGTGGTGAAGGCGGTTAGCTTGGCAGAGTTTTAAAAAGGGTTAGACGGTTTCCTAAAGGACAAGTCCATAGACCGCTACTAAATGGACTTGGGGAAAAATCCACAATTCCGGGAATAACATGTATAGAATGTTTGTACGTTTGGGAAGCTTGCCAGGTGCCATTGGCCTGGATTGGCTGCTGTTGTGGACAGGATGCTGGGCTCCGTGGACCCCTGGTCTTTTCCCAGTGTAACATTACTTATGTACTTATGATCTATGTACATAAGTACATAAGTACATAAGTAGTGCCATACTGGGAAAGACCAAAGGTCCATCTAGCCCAGCATCCTGTCACCGACAGTGGCCAATCCAGGTCAAGGGCACCTGGCACGCTCCCCAAACGTAAAAACATTCCAGACAAGTTATACCTAAAAATGAGGAATTTTTCCAGTCCATTTAATAGCGGTCTATGGACTTGTCCTTTAGGAATCTATCTAACCCCTTTTTAAACTCCGTCAAGCTAACCGCCCGTACCACGTTCTCCGGCAATGAATTCCAGAGTCTAATTACACGTTGGGTGAAGAAAAATTTTCTCCGATTCGTTTTAAATTTACCACACTGTAGCTTCAACTCATGCCCTCTAGTCCTAGTATTTTTGGATAGCGTGAACAGTCGCTTCACATCCACCCGATCCATTCCACTCATTATTTTATACACTTCTATCATATCTCCCCTCAGCCGTCTCTTCTCCAAGCTGAAAAGCCCTAGCCTTCTCAGCCTCTCTTCATAGGAAAGTCGTCCCATCCCCACTATCATTTTCGTCGCCCTTCGCTGTACCTTTTCCAATTCTACTATATCTTTTTTGAGATACGGAGACCAGTACTGAACACAATACTCCAGGTGCGGTCGCACCATGGAGCGATACAACGGCATTATAACATCCGCACACCTGGACTCCATACCCTTCCTAATAACACCCAACATTCTATTCGCTTTCCTAGCCGCAGCAGCACACTGAGCAGAAGGTTTCAGCGTATCATCGACGACGACACCCAGATCCCTTTCTTGATCCGTAACTCCTAACGCGGAACCTTGCAAGACGTAGCTATAATTCGGGTTCCTCTTACCCACATGCATCACTTTGCACTTGTCAACATTGAACTTCATCTGCCACTTGCACGCCCATTCTCCCAGTCTCGCAAGGTCCTCCTGTAATCGTTCACATTCCTCCTGCGACTTGACGACCCTGAATAATTTTGTGTCATCGGCGAATTTAATTACCTCACTAGTTATTCCCATCTCTAGGTCATTTATAAATACATTAAAAAGCAACGGACCCAGCACAGACCCCTGCGGGACCCCACTAACTACCCTCCTCCACAGAGAATACTGGTCACGCAATCCTACTCTCTGCTTCCTATCTTTCAACCAGTTCTTAATCCATAATAATACCCTACCTCCGATTCCATGACTCTGCAATTTCTTCAGGAGTCTTTCGTGCGGCACTTTGTCAAACGCCTTCTGAAAATCCAGATATACAATATCAACCGGCTCCCCATTGTCCACATGTTTGCTTACCCCCTCAAAAAAATGCATTAGATTGGTGAGGCAAGACTTCCCTTCACTAAATCCGTGCTGACTTTGTCTCATCAGTCCATGTTTTTGTATATGCTCTGCAATTTTATTCTTAATAATAGCCTCCACCATCTTGCCCGGCACCGACGTCAGACTCACCGGTCTATAATTTCCCGGATCTCCTCTGGAACCTTTCTTAAAAATCGGAGTAACATTGGCTACCCTCCAGTCTTCCGGTATTACACTCGATTTTAGGGACAGATTGCATATTTCTAACAGTAGCTCCGCAAGTTCATTTTTAGTTCTATTAATACTCTGGGATGAATACCATCAGGTCCCGGTGATTTACTACTCTTCAGCTTGCTGAACTGACCCATTACATCCTCCAAGGTTACAGAGAATTTGTTTAGTTTCTCCGACTCCCCGCTTCAAATATTCTTTCCGGCACCGGTGTCCCCCCCAAATCCTCCTCGGTGAAGACCGAAGCAAAGAATTCATTTAATTTCTCCGCTACGGCTTTGTCCTCCTTGATCGCCCCTTTAACACCATTTTCGTCCAGCGGCCCAACCGACTCTTTGGCCGGTTTCCTGCTTTTAATGTATCTAAAAAAGTTTTTACTATGTATTTTTGCTTCCAACGCTAATTTCTTCTAAAAGTCCTTTTTTGCCCTCCTTATCTCCGCTTTGCATTTGGCTTGGCATTCCTTATGATCTATCCTGTTACTTTCAGTTGGTTCTCTTCTCCACTTTCTGAAGGATTGTTTTTTGGCTCTAATGATTTCCTTTATCTTACTGTTTAGCCACGCCGGCTGACGTTTAGTCTTTTTTCCCTTTTTTCTAATACGTGGAATATATTTGTCCTGAACCTCCAGGATGGTGTTTTTAAACAGCATCCACGCCTGATGCAAGTTTTTTACTCTGCGAGCTGCTCCTTTCAGTCTTTTTTTCACCATTTTTCTCATTTTGTCGTAATCACCTTTTCTATAGTTAAACGCTAGCGTACTTGATTTCCTAGTTTCACTTCCTTCAATGCCAATATCAAAACCGATCATATTATGATCACTGTTATCAAGCGGCCCTCGTATCGTTACCCCCTGCACTAGATCATGAGCACCACTAAGGACTAAGTCTAGTATTTTTCCTTCTCTTGTCGGCTCCTGAACTAGCTGTTCCATGAAGCTGTCCTTGATTTCATCAAGAAATCTTATGTCCCTTGCGTGTACAGATGTTACATTAACCCAGTCTATATGCGGGTAATTGAAATCCCCCATTATTATTGTGTTGCCCAGTTTGTTTGCGTCCCTGATTTCCTTAACATTTCCGCATCCGTCTGTTCGTCCTGGCCAGGCGGACGGTAGTACACTCCTATCACTATCCTTTTCCCCTTTGCACATGGAATTTCAATCCACAGTGATTCCAAGGAGTGTTTTGCTTCCTGCAGAATTTTCAATCTATTTGATTCAAGGCTCTCGTTAATATACAATGCTACCCCTCCACCAATCCGATTCACCCTATCACTACGATATAATTTGTACCCCGGTATGACAGTGTCCCACTGGTTATCCTCCTTCCACCAGGTCTCAGAGATGCCTATTATATCTAATTTTTCATTTAGTGCAATATATTCTAACTCCCCCATCTTATTTCTTAGGCTCCTGGCATTCGCATATAGACATTTCAAACTATGTTTGTTGTTCCTAAGTACATCATGCTTAGTACTTGACAGTATTAATTGGCAATCTTTTGTCTGATTTTTATTGTTATTTAAAGATACCCGATCTACTACAATCTCTTTTGCAACCTCACTATCAGGATACTCTATCTTCCCTGTTATGGTGATATCTTTGAAAGATACCTTATCCCGAACCATGCTCTTTTGAGCGACTGTCGGCCTTCCCCCCATTTCTAGTTTAAAAGCTGCTCTATCTCCTTCTTAAACGCCGATGCCAGCAGCCTGGTCCCACTCTGGTTAAGATGGAGCCCATCCTTTCGGAATAGGCTCCCCCTTCCCCAGAATGTTGCCCAGTTCCTAACAAATCTAAAGCCCTCCTCCCTGCACCATCGTCTCATCCACGCATTGAGACTCTGGAGCTCTGCCTGTCTCTTGGGCCCTGCGCGTGGCACAGGTAGCATTTCAGAAAATGCTACCCTGGAGGATCTGGATTTCAGCTTTCTACCTAAGAGCCTAAATTTTGCTTCCAGAACCTCTCTCCCACATTTTCCTATGTCATTGGTACCCACATGTACCAAGACAGCGGACTCCTCCCCAGCACTATCTAGAATCCTATCTAGGTGACACGTGAGGTCCGCCACCTTCGCACCAGGCAGGCAAGTCACCAGGCGATCCTCACGTCCACCAGCCACCCAGCTATCTATATGCCTAATGATCGAATCACCAAGTACAACAGCTGTCCTAACCTTTCCCTCCCGGGCAACATTTGGAGATATATCCTCGGTGCGAAAGGATAATACATCCCCTGGTGGGCAGGTCCTGGCTACAGGAGTACTTCCTACTTCACCAGGGTGATGCTCTCCTTCTAGGAGACCTCCCTCCTCCAAGGTAGCACAGGGGCTACCTGACTGGAGGTGGGACTTCTCTACAACATCCCTGTAGGTCTCCTCTATGTACCTCTCTGTCTCCCTCAGCTCCATCAAGTCTGCTACTCTAGCCTCAAGGGAACGGACACGTTCTCTGAGAGCTAGGAGCTCTTTGCATCGGGCACACACATATGACACCTCACCAATTGGGAGATAATCATACATGTGACACTCAATGCAAAAGACTGGATAGCACCCCTCTCGCTGCTGGACTGCTGACTCCATCTTAGTGTTTTTTGAGTTTTTCCGTAATTTAAAACTTGCTAAAGTATTAAGGATATCAGCCTATCACTAACTTACAGTTCCTCCTTTAAACCCCAATCTTCAAGTTCCGAAAGCACAAGCAAAATTTGTTCACTTACCAGAGAAATATCCTCTTCTCCCAGAACTTATTAGAAGGAAAGCTTTTGCGCGCCGTTAGGCGCGCGGCACCTTGAGCAGAGGCCCCGAGTGGATCGGATATGCAGATGAGCTGCAAGTTCTCCACGGCACCTGAGAAGGCAACCGGTGGGAGAGCTGGGCACCTCTCAACCAAGAAAAGGCTTACCAGGGGTTAGGCCGAAGCCAGCATTCCTCCCCCTGAGGGTCACCTGATCCTGGCTAAGAAGTACCTGGTAATGTTGCTCCCAAAGTTTGATCCAAAACCTAATCACCTATCCCTTTGATTGAACCCAGAATATAAATGTAATCATCCATTATAATGGGGATTACTAAAGAATATGAGAGAACCCTCCAGAGTTACTCAAGGGAGGGTTCTGAGGTTGTGGGTGGTAAAGGATCCAGCCCAAGGGGGATGGGTTCTTGGGTAAGTTGCAGAGGAAAATGTTCTTGGTTGTTGAATGACAGTGAGTTTCGAGTTAATAAATGTTGTTGTTTGGGGGGTTTACATGAGGTCATGGTTGCCTCTACCCATGCCAGGACCCTTGAGAAGAGGGGGGGTGCCCTGGATGGGTTCAAGAAACTTAGGCTGACCAAAGAGGGAGGTTTCTGCCAGTAAAACATGGAGGAGTACTCCAGGTGGGAAGTAGGGGATCCTAGCCTGGGAGCAGGAGCAGGAACAAGAGCCAAAGGTGGTAGCCAAGAGAGGTACTCCTTTGGAAGAGAGGAGTGTGGACAGACAGGGATGTATGATCAAAAGGAAGAGCTGCTTGCTGCACAAGTGCTGCAGGCACAGCGTTAGGTTGTTTCACCCAGAAGAGATGGGTATGGACACGAGGAACTGTAAAAATAAATAAATAAATAAATAAGTAATTGGATCTGGGAAGATACACCATATCCCTGAGTTTGGCTCTAGATGTATTGTTATTGGATATCAAGTTGGATTACAAATTGACTGTCATCAAAAGGAGTTGAACTGTCTGTTGCAGTAAAGTTCATGTTGTTTTCATTAAAAAAAAAAAAACCAGCACTGGACTGGAGTCTTTTCTTTGCATGAGAGTGGGAATTTACTTACTTTCTGGGTTGGCAGAGAAAAGTGTACAGAATGGGTAAAGAGTACAAAGCCCTGGCTTAATATCCTATGGCCTTCCAGATTTTTGTCTGACCCTGGCCTACATCCAGTTCAGAGTATGTGTAGACACTGTTGTTAAGAAAACTTAGGTTTTTTTTTTTTTTGTGGTCCTGGTCTCAGGTTCTGACCCATGATGAGCTAACTGGTGTTTTAAAAGGGAGTTTCTCCCTTATATGGTGTGTAGCCCCGCCCAGCGCATCCCAAGATACACTGGGCAGGGCTGGGCACCGCCATTTTGCTTCGTCAAGGGAAGAAGAGGGAGGCAGGCTACCTCCCTCCTCCAACCCACAAGGTAGGGGGTAGGTAGAGAGGGAGGGGTGGCTTGATCACTGGACCACCAGGGACCCTTTGCTGGGGGAATTAGGGGGGCTGGAGGCCCACCAGATCTTCAGCCCTCCCTGAACCTGGGGGGATTGTTGGGGGTCCGGAGGTCCAGTGGACCTCCAGCCCCCCCTGTCACTCGGGGGGGGGGTCACCCACTGGGACACTAGGAGCTGTTTTGGCAATGTTGAGGGGAGTTGGGGGGGCTGGAGACCCACCAGATCTCCAGCCCCCCCCTGAACCTGGGGGGGGATCGTCTTGGAGACTGGCGGACCTCCAGCCGCCTGTCGCTGGGGGGGGGGGTCTTCAGGTTTGCTTTGTTGGGGGGAATGGGGGCCTGCTAGCATGCAAATGCATGCTGCATCGGGCTCACCATTCCTCCCCAATGATCTGCAAACCCTAACGCCAGCTTGGAGCTGGCAACCCAATATTTGGCGTGCTGGTTGCTGATCATTGTGGATGAATATGTTTAGCCCTATTTTGCATGCATTTGCATGACAGTTGCATTCAGAGCCCTCAAGCGTGTTGTTTCACGCGCTCAGGGACTCTGATCATTGGGCGTAGCAAACGCCGGCGCTGGTATGGTGCTAACAGCCTCTAGTGTTGGCGTTTGCTTTTGATCATCCCCGTGCAAATTAGGTGCAGAGTGGGTATATTCTATAATAATGTATATAGATTGTAGAAACATTTATGCCCCGCCCATGGCCCCTTTAAAACATGTGACTTAGAATTTACGTGCACCACATTACAGAATGCACTTAGCAAGTTGTGCGTGTAAATCTTAATGCTAATTAGTGCTGATAAGCTAGTTAACTAATTAAGATACATGCATTGTTATAGAATATGCTTTAATTTACACATGGGAATTAAGGTGTGATGTATAGAATTTGAGGATTAGCCCACATTAGGGTTTAGTACACATGAGTAAAAGTGTCCTGATGTAAGTAATCCTTATTAGAGCAGTCATAACCTGTTAAATTAATAAACCTAATTTTATTTTTCTGTGCAGTACAAACCCAAACCACCCCACTACTGGCCCCTGTATTTCTTCATGTCTTTATTTATATTCTTGAAAGAAAGGCATCAAACAATCATGAATCCAACCTACAAGAGCAGATTAAATTACTGTGAAAAGTTATCTAAGCATAAATGATAGACAGCTATGGTCCAAGTCAATTAATTGACAATCAGGAGTCCCAAAGTGAGGAGTTTATTCTTCCTACAACAAGGAGAATTTATCAATTACATTCTTTCAGCCCTTGGATCTCTGTGAATTTCATTTATCTGATTTTTCTGCGCTTGTAGATTGACGTTCATAATTTAGAAATAAAAGACAGTAAATTTTTAAGGGACCTTATTGTAACCTATTATAAAACTGCATGATTTAAATTTAGATGGCCTTTGAGAGTAAGAAAATCAATGGTGTTTTACAAATAACAGCAGAATTTGTTATCAGGGGTTTCTAGTTGTCATTCTCAGAATGTTAATATGACATCCTTTTTGTGTAAACAAAGAAAATTGTGAAATAAATGATGGTTGAGGTTACTAAAAGTCCTTTAGCTAATGTGTACCTATTAATAATTGGGGACATGTTTTTCAGTAAATGAGACCTAGTTACTAATAAAGCACATTAATGTAGTTGCATATGGTACTTATTTTAGAAGCGCTATTTGCTTTTTAAATGTGTATTAATCTAGAAAGAAAATAGCACTTCTAAAATAAGCATTTAGATGTTTAAGCACCCAGCATTTAGAGGTCATTTTACAAAGGTGTAGGAAAAAGTGTCCTTAGCATGCAGTTACGCAGATCTTTCCCACACACTAAGGTCATTTTTTCCTGCAACTGGAAAATACTGATTTTCCATTTCCGGCATTAATGGCTGTCATGAATTCAAGGAACAGTGAGCCCTTGGACCACAACTGGATCTGCAGCAGACAAGTCCCCTGGGCTGGCACAAGGCAGGAACTGAAGCAAGACTGGAACAAGGGCAGACAGGTCTAGGCAGGGCAAGACAAGGCAAGACTATACTGGCCAAGGCTAGGCAGGACAAGGCAGAACTAAATATGGCAGGATAAGGCTGGGCTAGGCACAACTGGACAAGGCAAGACAGACAAGAACCAGATCCAGACGAGGCAAGGAAAAGCAGGGCAATAGGGCTAGAGCTGGAACCCAGGCAGTACAAGGCAAGACACGAAACTGGGTTAAAACAGGGTCCCAACAAAGCAAAGCAAGACAGAGCAAGAACTGGATCTGGACACAACAAGGAGCAACATAAAACAGGGAAAGGCTAGACAAGGCAAGGAAAGCAAGGCAGTGAGGCTAGAACTGGAACCCAGATAGGAAAAGGCCAAGACAGGGAACTAGGCAAAAACTGGGTCCAGACAGGCGCAACAAGGGCAAAGTAAGAACTGGATCCAGACAGAACTGGATGAGGCAACAAGCAAGACAGACTAGACTGCACAAGGCACTAAGGATACAATAAGGCCGGAAGGAAGCAGGGACTTGGAGACATGGCAGGGCTGGAACTTGGCAGGAACTCAGTGACAAAGCAGGGCAGGAATTTAGCAGGAAGTCAGAGACAAAACAGGACTGGAGCTTGGCAGGAACTTGACAAGGCAAACTAGGATTCAAACAAAACAGACACACGATGCAAGGCTAGGGCTGGAGACCTCATTGTAAAGGCATCTGAGGGGCCCAGGAACCACCCTTAAATGCCAGGGAGGGTGGAAATAGATCCTCAGCAGCATATTGCTCCTTTAGGGACAGCTCTTCAGCACACATGTGTGCCTTAGGAGATCCAGAAACCTGGATGCACCTTGCCACAGGATGCTGGAGGCAGATGCACCACCCACCAGGAGAAAATGTGCATAGAAGAAAAAGGCACGACAGAGCCGTGACAATGCAAATGCACTAAAATTGCCATTAACATGTGGTCATTAAAAAAATATTAGTATGTGAGCCTTTACCACCATCTGTTTTCTAGGCAGAAAGGGCTCACGTGCTAATCCCATATTAATCAGCACATTGGCACTAACTGATTAGTATAGAAACGCCCACTCTCCACCTCCAGAAATGCTCCCTCTGTGAAGAAAACAGAAAACTTGTTACCATGGGATGTGTGCATGCAGACTGCAAAATTACCATGGGACATCTCAGCATATTTTGTGGTAAACCATCTTATTCTGTGGTAAGCAGGCACTAGTGTTTACCACAGATTAGTAAAAGAGCCCCTTAAACATTGTCTTTTTGGTTTCAGACAGGTCCTCATTTTGTGTAGTGCTCCACTGGAGGGATTAGGGGAGCTCACCTCTTAACACTCCAGTGGTTGTTGTCCCCCTTGAATGCAAAACTAGCAAGGGATATTGGAATTTCTGATAACTCAGATACAATAAACATTTATATCTAAAATGGCTACCATAAATGTTTATGTTCCACCTCATAAATGTATAAGTTGGCATTTAAGAACATAAATATGTATTGCCTGTTTTGAACCCGTTGATATTTTAGGAGACATAGAGGGGCATAATCGAACGCGAACGCCCATCTCCATGGGCGTCTATGTCCGAAAACGGGTATGTGAAGAGGCGGGACAGATCATATTATCGAAAAAGATGGGCGTCCATCTTTTGTTTCGAAAATATGGTTTGGACTGACCAAATGCCATGGATTTGGTCCCTTCTGAGATGGGCGTTTTTTTATTTTTTTTTGCAATAATGGAAACTAAAAACGCCCAGCTCAGAAACGTCCCAATCCAAGCCATTTGGTCGTGGGAGGGACAAATGTACAACACTATCATAGCTCTTAGGGGTGAAGGGGGCAACTACATGTGGGTATAGTGGGTTTTAGAGGCCTCCCATTTACCACCACAATTGTCACAGGTGGGGGGAGATGAGCCTGGGTCTGCCTGCCTGAAGTACACTGCAGTACCCACTAAAAGTGCTCCAGGGACAGGACTTGTTGCTGCTGTATAACCTTGGCACAGCAGTTCACACCTGAAGACTAATCTCGCTGAAAACGTCCTTTATTTGAATAAGCACATTTACTCACAGTTAACTGCAGATCAGAGGTTGTGCCCCACTGGCAACGAGTCTCCCTGGTACTGAGATTAGCAGTAGGTCCGAGCTGGCAGAATAGTGTACAATGCCCTCTTTCAGCAACATTCAAAGTAAGAACTAAGTGCTGTAACGTGGCTAACACATGAAAGGGATCTAAAAGTGTCTTACACAAATGGACACTACCTCATGGACTACCGGAAACAAAACAGGGCACACTCTGACCCAGTAAGCAGAGGGAAAAGCACCATGGGAGTAGAGCCTACCAACTACCAACATCGTGAGCGTTTAACACAAGCTAGTGGAATCACGGAGCCCAATACCCTACACCCACCACAATGCATTGCTGATGTGACTCTGCAGTGCCCTTAACAGAAAAGGTGTCACACTCACCCGAGACACACATCAGAACCAGGGAAAGGCTGTCAGAGGATAGTACACATTCTGCTGTCATGGAGGTGGGTACGGCATTTGAGGCTGGCATACAGGCTGGCAAAAAAGTTTGTAATGTGGGGTTTTTTTTGTGGGAGGGGGTTAGTGACCACTGGGGGCCTGAGGGGAGGTCATCCCCGATTCCCTCCGGTGGTCATCTGGTCAGTTGGGGCACTTTTTTGGAACTTGGACCTGAAAAAAAAAAGGGTCCAAATAAAGCGGACCAAATTCTCATAAAAAGCACCCTTCTTTTTTCGATTATCAGCTAAAGACGCCCATCTCTCCTCGGCCGATAACCACGCCCCAGTCCTGCCTTTGCCATGCCTCTGACACGCCCCATGATCTTTGTTCATCTCCGTGACGGACTGCAGTTGAGGACGCCAAAAATCGGGTTTTGATTATACCGATTTGGGCACCCACGGGAAACGGACGCCCATCTCCCGATTTGGGTCGAAATATGGGCGTCTTTCTCTTTCGAAAATAAGATGGAAAGTTGTTTAAAAAATAGTCACCATTTATTAAATTGGTTCAATGAAAAAAATATATCAACTACATCTCATTTGTTTACTTCTATTTCCATGAATAGACAATGTTGTGATATAAGTTCTCTGGTACTGTGAAGGCAGTTGCCTTTTATTTCTTGACACCAATAATTTAATTTATTGTTTTAAAACTTCCTTTATCCATTACTTCAGGTTCAAACTTAGGACTTAAGTCCTGCAGGAACAAGAAAATACCTACTGTATCAGAATGTAACTCATTTTGAGCTGCTACTGAGAAAGGTGTGAACTAAATCCAAATTTAAAATTCAGTACTAGACATATTGTCACTTGGGGTCTATAGAGAAATTCTACCATACCATAACAGCACTAATGTAGGAGTCACAAAAGAAGAACCTGTACTACCCCATGGAATGGATATTACTAGAGTAGGAGTAAGCCCAGCCTATGGTGAGTAGTTTGAAATAAAATGCAGAGAAATAGTGCCCTGGAACTGAAGATTGATGGGGGAGGCATTTGGAAGGAGATAAAGCTAAAGTTATACCCTTTGGGGGGGAGGGTCTTTGGCAGGGATGCCGAGAGGGGGCAGGGGGCAAATTCCATGGACGCCGGCAAGCTTCTTCTTGCTGCCTGCTTCTGGGTCTGTCCTACCCTACTCCTGTGTGCTGCCCAGGACCCAGATGATTGCATTAGCACAATATTGCATTAATGCAATCATCCAGGTCCTGACTTCCGGCACAGACAGGAGCAGGAGAGAACAGACCATGGGAGTAGGCAAGCAGGAAGTGGCTTTCCAGTGCCGGTCCCAGGCCCGGGCCCCCCCTTGGAACCAAAGACAGAAAGGTAAGGGTGCGGGCGGGTGGGAGTGGTGGTACGAGGGGGGGGGGGGCAGCTTGCAGCGGTCCAGTTCTGCCCCGGGCTCGGCTATGTCTCTCAGTGGCCCTGGTCTTTGGTTGCCTTGAGTTGACTGATGGTCCCCTGCCAAGATACCAGGAGGAGAAAAGGGGAATCCTCAATGAGGAGTGTGATCACTGGTTGGAAAGGAGGGTTGTGTCTCCTGAAAGTGGCAACCTGGAGTTTGTGTGTGCTATGGGTGGGCAGAGAGACCCAGACCGAGAACAGGGGATTGTAGCGCCAGAAAAAACTCTGTCTCAAGACCAGGGTGGATTTACTACTACTACTACTAAAAGCATTTATATAGCGCTACCAGACGCACGCAGTGCTGAACATTTGACATAGAGAGACAGTCCCTGCTCAAAGGGCTTACAATCTAGGTAAAACAGACAGACAAGACATTACGGGCAAGGGAGTGGAGGAGTGGCCTAGTGGCCAGGGCGGTGGACCCCGGTCCTGGGGAACTGAGGAGCCGAGCTCGACTCCCACTTCAGGCACAGGCAGCTCCCCGTGACTCTGGGCAAGTCACCCAACCCTCCATTGCTCCATGCAAGCCGCATTGAGCCTACCATGAGTGGGAAAGCGTGGGGTACAAATGCAACAAAAAAAAAGTACAGGGTAAAGAGGAGCAGGGGAGGAGGAGGGCAAATGAGTTGTGGCTAGCTGCTAACTTTCAGCGAGTCATGGCCGGCCATGGCCCACTGAAAATTTACAGATAGCCGATTATTGGGCATTTATCTGGCCAGGTGCCGATCCTGGCCAGTTCAATGCTTTTGAGTGTCAGGGGGAGAGAGTCTAAGTGTGTGAGTGAGTGAGTGAGTGAGTGTATTGTTGCTATTACCAGTCTTAAATCTGATCAGGAAGGATAGAGATGGCAGAAAAGGGGGAGATTTGTCACCACAGGCTACGTTCGTCAGCAAATGATTCACCCTATACAACAATTAATTTGCAGTTCAGTGAGAAAAACACAACATAAAAGCATAAAATATACCAAATAATCTTAAGGCCCTTATATTACTTTAGGTATTCTTACTCTCTTAGCATGTTTGAATAACTAAACAATTCACCAATATTGAGATGCAGACAGCAATCTAGCAGTAAGATGTGGCACTTAATTCAAAAGACTGGATAACACCCATGTATGCTTATCTCCCAGCTAGTGAGGGTTCACATGTGTGTACTCAGTGCAGAGCTCCTGGTTCTTAAAGAATGAGGCTGATTTGTCAAGGCTAGAGTACCAGATTTGGAAGCACTGAAGCAGACACAGAGGTATATAGAGGAGACAAAACACGGACATAGTAGAGAAGTCTCATCTCTAGTTTGGCAGCCTCTGTACTATCTTGGTAGTGAGATCATCTAAAAAGGAAAACATCACTTTGGTGAGGCAGAAATGATCCAATAGCCAGGATCTCGCACTGAGGCTATGTCTTCAGGAGCTTCTGCTAGGGAGGGAAGGGAAAGGATGGCGTGAAGGAAGCAGATCTCACACATCACCTAGATAAGATTTTAAACAGTGATGGGGAGGAGCCAGCTGTCTTGGTACATGTGGGTACCAAAAACATAGGAAAGTGTGTGAGGGAAGTCCTGGAAGTCAAATTTAGATAGCTGAAATCCAGAAGCTCCATAGTAACAATCTCAGAAATATTCCCTGTTCAACATGCAGGACCCAAGAGATAGGCAGAGCTCCAGAGTTTCAATGTGTGGGTGAAACAATGGTACAGGGAAGGATTTAGATGTGGGGAAGGGGAAGCATGTTCCAAAAAGATGCTGCACCTTAAACAGGGCAGAATCAGGCTGTTTAAAAGGAAATACAACAACTTTTAAACTAGAACATGGGGGAAAGGAAAGCTGACAATCACTCAGGAGCAGATGGACTGAGATTACCATATTTTTCGGACTATAAGACGCACCAGACCATAAGACGTACCTAGGTTTTAGAGGAGGGAAATAGGAAAAAAAAAATTCGGACTATAAGACGCACATTTTCCCTCCTCTAAAACCTAGGTGCTCCGGTGCACCTTGTCCAAATCCCTCCCTCCGAGTTTGGGATTGCCCTCCCTAGGGTTACCTCCCCTCCCCCCGGCCCTGTCACCACCTCTCCCCTTACTCACACGATCTTCCCTGGTGGTCTAGTGACGTCAGGGCAGGAAAGAGCCCCCTCTTTCCTGCCCAGCGCGCTGCTCTGCATCCTCCTGTATGCTGCCTGTGACGGTCTCGGCGAGATTCAAAATGGCCGCCAAGAATTGAAGTGGCCTCGCGAGACTTCAATTACAAATTGGCTTAAAACCAGGAGTAAAACTGTTGGTACTGACCCGGTACAAGTTTGAAATTTCCTGCCCAGTAAAAGACCATGCATACAGACCCTAGGGAATCCCACCAGAACTGTGAATACCCGGGAAATGGTGGGAAGAAGGTGCTTAGTCAGCATGACTGTGGATGTGGCAACCAACCACATGGGGGAGGATAGAGTGCTCCAGATGATAGCACATTGCAAAGAGTATTGAGAGCAACTTTCCACTCAACATTTGATAAAGCAGGTGTCACGGGCTACAGCCCAGGATGGAGGTCATGCATGGGGCATTGGTATTGGTATTGATAGTAAGGTAATGTGTTGGCTTACCTCGTTTCTGAAGGAGGTACAATTTTATGTGGCTTTGGGAAAAGATATATCAGGATTGAAAGATATTAATACAGGAGTACCACAGAGATCATGCTTATCTGCAATATTGTTTAACATCTTTCTAATGCCATTGTGTCACATTCTAAATTGTTTAAATCTAGATTTTAGACTTTATGCTGATGATATGCAATTTTTGTTACCTATTGATTCTATTCAAACGGTTTTTGATAGATTAAGGATGATTTTTTCAATAGTGAATAGTTCACTATTGAAAAAAAAAAAACATCCTTAATCTATCCAAAACCATTGGATGATGCAAACTGCTTGAAGTAGAACATTAATAAGACAAATATTTTATTATTATCATCTTATATTTCTTCTAATGACCCATCCTCGTTTAAGTACAATGGTTCTGAAATAGCTATTAATAGATTTAGGTGTGATGATTGATTCTAGTTTGGACATGAAAATACAGACACAAAAGATCGTGAAAGATGTGTTCTATAAGCTGAGTTTAATCAGACGTTTGAAAAAATTACTAACTGCAGGAAATTTCAGAACTGTAGTTCAAAGTTTTTTATCACCATACTTTGATTACTGCAACAGTTTGTTACTTGGGATTTCAAAATCATGCATCAGTAGCCTAAGGCCCCAGTGGTTCTATCATGCTTTGGAAGCCTGCACTTCTGTTACAATCAGTTAATTTGGTGACAGCTTCATTTTTCTCTGAAAGTCTTGGAACTCTGCTTTGAGAGTTACTCTAGCTATAGGATCTGTGATTTAAGGGAGAAGATAAGGGGGTAATGATGATATGTGTACCTGGGAATTTTTATATGAATTCTACTGCAGTGCCCCCTAGGGTGCCCCATTGCTCTCCTGGGATGTCTGTGTGGCCACTCTACTAAGAATGTTGGCTCCTACTACATTCCAAATGGCTTGATTTTCTACATTTTTCACTTGAATTTTTTTTTCAAAATGGCCCAAAAAGATAAACGCACAGAGCACAAAAACATCTTGCATGTGGCCATTAAAAAATAACAACAACAACAAAAGATAGATGCTTTGCTGTTTCGAAAATGGTTATATTTCCTATTCGGATTTGGGATGTTAAGTGCAAAATATCCAAAGTCTGACTTAGATGTCACATCAAAAATGGCCCTCCTATTGTAAGATTTAATGCAGGATAATAACATCCTACCTTAAATATTTCTGATTTAACATCCTATCAGAATAAATGTAAACAATTGAAATATGTAGCTCTCTTGTTACTACTATTCCAAAATGGAATTATCAGTTTGTAACCATCTAACTGGCTGATGTTTTCCTTGAGTATACCCACTGTTGTAAATCACACCTGAAGTACCATCGCTTGAGCGACTTGTGACAGCTTTTTAAAATAGTAGGTTGTTATTGGATAGCATTCCCAAGAATGCTACATAAAGATATAAGAAGAGTTCTACCATATCTTTAAACAATTTACAGCAAAATTGTGGTGCATGCAAAATTGTACATTGTATTGTAAGACTTATAGGAATGCAGATAAACTATAAAAATCTAGCTTTATTAAAAGCTACCTTTATAACATGTTTTAATTACCTGCTTAGCTAAATTATACTGTTCCTCACCAGAAAGGTTATGATTCCTGTTTTGGCCCATATATTTTCTATTATGGTAAGCTGTATTGTAGAAAAGCATTACTATCATAACAATGTTATTTGAATGTTCTAATTGTGTTCTTATTAGATATTTCAATAGTATTATGCTGACAAGGGAAAGGAGAGGAGAAGAAAAAAGAGAAGAGGTGAAGAGGAATAGGAAAAGAAAACAGAAATTAACTGGGAAGGGAAAAGAATAGAAAAGAGGGAAAGAGGGGCATTCATGTTGAGATGGTTTTATCTTCTGCACTTATAGTTATTTTTTGTGTCTTTGTTGTACATACTAACACATTGTCTGTGCACTCATTACACTTGGTTTTGACACATTCTGATACACTATTATTTCTTTTCACACCATAAGCACTGTTTCATTAGGTCTGGTGTTTCTTAAATAAAGATTTTAGGTTTGCTCATTGATGAATAACCACCATTTTTAGTTAGCATTATTAATGTGCCACCTTTCCATGCTCTATGTTTCATTTTAGCACTTGCTTCTCACATAGATATAGCACTAGCATATGTTGCTGTGTTTGGTGTTCTATTTATGAGGCAGTCTATGATTATCCTGTCTTTTTTGGTGTGTGTGTGTGTGTGTGTGTGTGTGTGTGTGTGTGTGTGTGTGTGGTTTTTTTTTTTGCATCTGATACAAAACCTTTCATTTACTTTCCTTTCTAGTCTGAGATGTTTGAGTTCTACTGTTTTGATAAATGTTACATATGTGTTTTGATACCGATTCTTGATGTGCACCCATTAACTGTGTGTATTTTCTATGTTTATAAACCATAGGACCCCTTAGGCATGCAGTTCTCCATTGAAACATAGGTCTTTTTATACAAGGTGCTTTGCTAATAAAGACGTGGTCATCTATATTTAGCTGCTGGAGGTTTTTTGGTCCACCCCTACTCTTCTGCTTGCAGATGTTTGTGAAACAGGAGCACACACCCCTTTGTAAGTCTAAGATAAGGTTATATCTCCCCCCACCCCCCATGCCAAATCATCAGAATTTATTCCAAACAATACAGACACTTACATTGTTTTTTTTTTTAATAGACTTGAAATAGGGAGTAAAACCAGGCCTGGTTCAGATTGTCCCTGATGACCTGGAGCTGTCAGGTAGCTCATAAGCTTTTCAGATTCAAACTATGAGAGCAGCAACAGCTGAAAGCAAGCAAATTGTTAAAGGCTGCAGGGTCATGTAGTCTGAATATGACTGGCAAAACACATTTGTACCCTATCGAACAGATACTGATAAGTACCACCTTAAAAAAATAAAAATAAAAATTGTAGTAATGTGTGCATAAAGCCAATGTGAATCAGAATAGCTCATCCTGGAAAGTAATTGCCTTTCACCCTCAAAGGTCATAGATTCAAGACTGGCTTGCACATAACTGAAAAAAAAATAACATGCTGAGAGACATGACTGATATATCTTTTTTGATTAGATGAAACATTTTTGAAAGACAAGAAAAAAATGTGCCAGTACACCATACCACCTGAGAAAAAGTACTGGCACTATCCACATATTTTCTTTGCTGCTCCCTCACTCTGCCCTGCCTTTGCCCTTTCATGATATACCAGTAGGGAGAAATACTATAAAGAGTACCAAAAGTTAGGAACTAAATTGCTGCACGCTGAGTGCAAATTCCATGATAGCACGTGGGCTCCCAGATTCTATTTATGTGCCAACATTTAGCATACCCATCTGTGCCATCTCTGTGGCAGGCATAAATGCATATCCCTAAATGTGGTACATTAGTTGTGTAAATGAAAGTATTCTATAACCTATGGGGAAAATCCCATATATGGCACCTTAAAAATCGGTGCCATAAAACCACATGGTTAAGGTGCTTCTATAAAGTATACCTAAAGATAGGTGTAGTTTATAGACTACGCTCAAGTCCTATTCTTGCATCTAAAATTTAGGCACACCTATTTAGACCACCTAAAACTAGGCCTAAATACCTGCACCTAAGTTGGGAACAGGTTGGGCATATTCTATAATAGTGCACATAGGGCCTTTTTACTAAGCGGTGGTAAACCCAATGTGGACTTACTGCTTGCTAAACCGGAAGTACTGCTGGGCTACTACTGCAGCCCGACGGTACTTCCCACACCTAGTGTGCCGTCATATCCGGCGGGTTAGCGTGGGAGCCCTTACCGTACCTCAATGGGTGGCGATAAGGGTTCCCCTCGAAATGACCACACAGCAAATGCTTTACTTGCCGCACGGCCATTTTCTGATGCCAGCATAGGCCCCCTTTTCCCGCAGCTTGGTAAAAGGGGCCCATAGTTTTTTCAAATGCCCACAACCTGCCCATTCTATACCCACAACCACATCACCTTTTCGACTATGTGCATTAGAATTTACACACACTGTGCTATAGAATACGCCTAGAAAAGTGTGTGTGGGTAAATTCTAAGTAAAGCCAATTAGTGCTACTAATTGGTTAAGTACCAATTATCAGTGCGTATTGTCTTGTTAATCAATTAATTTGTTGGTACAATTTGGCCATGCATCCAAATTAGTGCACACAACTTAAGGCACCATATATAGAATTTGGAGTTAAGTGCATAATTGTTTTACGTGCCCACACTACACCCATGTGAATCCTCCTGTGAACACCCCCTTACTTACATGCTATGCAAATTGTGCACTCTCATAGCTCTTACATGCATGAATGTCATATTCACATGCATAAGTGCCAACAGTTTATAATTCTAATGCACAAATGGTGTTTACATTAAGGAGCAAAGGTTATAGACTTAGAGGATAGTGTCTGACCCATTAGAAGCATTTTTGGTCCGATACTATGAGTATAGTTTTACAATCTAATTGCCATTCATATCACCTTAAGGCTGTGTCACTGCAACCCCATTAAGTCATGCACAAATCAGATGGAGAAAAAAGCCTCAAACTTAAGTAGCAGCAACATATCACATATCTAATAGCTGAATCCAATCATCATCGGCATAAAAAAACTGTATTCATCATGATGGACTAAAAGGGATTAACAGTTAAACACGCCTAGAGATTCACAGTTCGTCGTGCACTAGAACAAAATACTTATCTGCAATCTTCTTCCCAATGGCTGTAATCCTTCGCATTGCATTTCAATCCAAAATTACAGTTTTTCCAAATTCGATCTCAGGCAAACTTGCAACTTATTTTCAACTTGCAGAGTACCTCTTACTCCTAACAAAGATCCCTGTTTTGCCAGACAATATGGCTACTTCATGGGATAAACTTTTCAACTAGTGCACACCTTGCACAACATGGCTCCTGGAATTTAAAAACAAACAAAAAAAAACACCACCAAACCAACTTCCGGGATCACTTCCGGACATTGACATCACTACAAAAATGTGAACCATTCAAATTTTTGATTCAAGCCCTGAGGTCATACTATGTTAAGAGAGTAAATCCAGCTTTGTTCTTTCTGATGAAGTTTAAGTCTAGCATCACCCCTACATTTTGACTCCATCAGCGAGTCAAGTACCCCATGCTTCAACTCCATAAAGGAATGATAACATTCAGTCCAATGATGAATTAATGGTTCCTCCCCTCGTTGATGGGTAATATTATAGTGATGTTCAAAAAGATGACTCTGTTGAGATGTCTGAATCACAGACACAAGTCCACATGGGCACAACAGAAAATAAATGATATTATTCAAGACACAGTTAGTCCATTATCTTAAATGTATATCTCTTCAGTTGGGGATACTCATAAAAGCCCTCTCAATCATTGTTCCACAGACTGCACAATGTCCACATTTATAATGTCCAACTTTTTCCACATTTCTCCATGTCCACACATCTGATTTGCAAAGAAGATCCTTCAAATTACAATTCCTGCTGTAAGATAATAAACAGATACTTTCATTGAAGCAGTTATATACTGCTAACGTTTTCCAATTTTTCTTCACAAACTTCCCACTGCTATTGACATTGATGAATAGTTCAACACACAGGTTACCACATCCTTTTCTTGTTTACTTGCTCGATATAATAAAAGTTGATCTCTAGAATTAAATAAAGCTCTCTTACTTGATTTTTTAATAACCCAATTTGGGTAATCCCTTGCCTGGAATCTATCAGTCAATTTTATAAATTGAGTCTGATTGTTCATAAAATGTAGAGATTAGAAATGAGGTGATAAGGTCGGGATATATTCAATTGGATAGTATTTTAGAAAATGATCTGCTGACACTATGCCTTTAGAAAATACCTGCGCGAGTGTGCATTTATTTTCTGACATGTGCTGCAGAAGCAGCCATTTTACAAATATGCATTTTGAAAAAAAAAAAGATGGTTGTGTGTAGTTTTTTAGAATATGCTCATTTGCCGTTTTTGAGACTAAAATTTAGGTGCTCCCATGTAAGCACGTAAAACCAGGCCTAAATACCTGCGCCTAAGTTAGACGCAGATTGAGTGTATTGCATAATAGCACACAGTTTATTGAAATGCTCACAACCTGCCCATTCCATTTCCATGGCCACACCTCCTTTTCGGCTAAGTGCATTAGAATTTACGTACATGTACATTCTAACTAAAGCCAATTAGTGCCACTAATTGGTTGTTAAGTACCAATTATTGGCTCTGATTGGCTTGTTAATCAATTAGGTTATTAGCACAATTTTGGTATGCAGCCAAATTAGCTTTCACAAGTTAAGGTGTCATCTCTACCTGGTATTGGCACACCTTACATTTATATTCCTGCTGTTGCAGCAGATATATACCTGGTGTAACTTCAGGCACCCAAATATGACAACTGTGAATGTAAATTATAGTATTCAGTAAGTCATATGCATAAATGGCAGCCATGTTTATGCCCCTCCCATAATCAAAGCAACAAAAACAGAAGCACAACACTCTACAAAAATACCACAAACAACCAAATAAAGCAGATATAGTTCAAAGGAAGAGTCTCAAGTTCAGCTTCAAATCCATTTATTAGAAAATGATCCAACTCGGCCAAGTTGTGGCATACCAGCTTTCATCAGGGGTCAAAAGCACAAATCTTCATTATAACATAAAAAGCACAATTATCCAGCACTGAAGCAATGACAGGCATACACCCATGTGAAGCAACTACTAGTGGGCTCATTTTCAAAAGAGAAAAACATCCAAAAAGTGGCATGTCTGCATTTGGACGTTTTTCTCACGAAAACAGCCCCTCTACCCTCATCTCCCCTTACATTCCTACCCATAACCTCCGCTCTCAAGACAAATCCCTCCTTTCAGTACCCTTCTCCACCACCGCCAACTCCAGGCTCCACCCTTTCTGCCTCGCCTCACCCCATGCATTGAACAAACTCCCTGAGCCCATAAGCCAGGCCCCCTTCCCGCCCATCTTCAAATCATTGCTCAAAGCCCACCTCTTCAATGTCACCTTCGGCACCTAACCTCCACACCTCTAATCAAGAAATCTAGACTGTATCAACTTGACATTTCGTCCTTTAGATTGTAAGCTCCTCTGAGCAGGAACCATCCTTCTTTGTTGATTTGTACAGCGTTGCGTAACCCTAGTAGTGCTCTAGAAATGTTAAGTAGTAGTAGTAGTAAACACAGGAGCCAACTTTTCAAAATAATTGGGGGTGCTAAGCCCAATGGAAATGACCCCTCCCTGGACACATACAAGGAATTTTCTCAATATTGGGGGTGTTCAAGCACCCACAGCACCCACAGAGTCGGCTTCAATGGTAGTAAACATCATATTGAAAATGCCCCTCCATGCCACTTGCACACACTCATAGCATAGTGTTTAGGTATTTTGCTGCCACTTATGCACATAACTATACACTTACATTCAAGTGGCCTAGTGATTAGCACACCAGTCTTGACATCCAGAGGTATCCAGGTCAAATCTCACTGCTGCTCCTTGTGATCGTGCGCAAGTCACCTAACCCTCTATTACCTCAGATATAAGATTAGATTATGAGTTTGCCAGGAACAGAGAAATACCCAGTGTACCTGCCTATAGCTCACCTTGAGCTACTACTGAAAAATGTGTGAGCAAAATCCAAATAAAAGTGACAGTATTCTGTACATTTATATACTCAAGTGACATGTAACTATAGGCCCCCTGTTATAGAATTGCTCTTTATCTGTATATCATTTGAAAATATACAGACAGTAGATTTAGACATTTACTAACTGCTGGTGAATCTATAACTCCATTTGAAAATTGTGATTTTACTACAATTCACATACAATTGTCTTTATGGTTTCATATTATTGTATATTTTATTACTGTATTCTCATTTACAGATATATTATGAAAGGATGGGAAAATTACATAAATGAATAAATATGATACAGTAGCAACTGAAGAATAGGAGAGGGGAGACATAATAGAGACATTTAAATACCTCTGTAGCATAATACACAGGAAGGGGGCCTCTGAGTGAAAGGAACCTTTGAAATGAGGGGAAAATAAGCTAAAGATGGAAGGGGATAGGAGTAATCTAAGGAAATTGTATCTGAATTCAATAAAGCATGAGATAAACACAGAGGATCTCTAATGGAGAGGAAAGGATTGCAGAGTTTCTTAACTGATATGGATGAATGAACAAATCGGATAGGCCTTATGATCTTTATCTGCAGTAATTTTCTATGTTTTTAAGGAAATTAATGTTTCTAGATTGGACTCAGTATTCTGAGTCACTTCCGGTTGAGATGCTGAGCCTCCATTACTTCAAAACAAGGTCTTGGAATGAACTAAACCACTAGTTAATAGTCTATTACAGTCAAGCAATTTAATTTTTGTTTTAAAATACATCCTCATAGATGGGAGAAATACTATCCTTCTGTTCCAAGTCAAACATTGAACTGTGTTACTCTTTCTCCCTTTTGTTTTGTTCCTTTTATGCTTTGATCCCTCACCATAGTTGTCATCAATGATCATTTCTGCCATTGCCAATATTAAAAAAAAACATTCAGGGGCCCTTTACTAAGCCGTGAAAGTGTCTACACGTGCTCAACGTGCACCAAAATGGAGTTACCACCCAGTTACCATGTGGCTCTTGCGATAATTACATTTTTTGCACGCGTCTGGTATGCACGGCTGAAAAATAATTTTTATTTTCAGACACACGTATCGGGAGCAAGCCAAGTGGCATTTGATGCACTTAGGTCATTAACACGCAGTTACTGCGTGAGACTTTACCACTAGGTCAATGGTTTGTGGTAAGGTCGCAGACCCAAAATGGACACACGGCCATTTTGATTTTGCCGCGCATCCATTTTCAGCAAAAAGTTTTTAAAAGGTGTGCTGAAAAATTGGTGTGCAACCAAAACCCCTGCCTAAACTACCGCAAGCCATTTTTCAGCACACCTTAGTAAAAGGACCCTTCGTTGGGGTGATTTTTTAAAGTCTGTATACTAAAATACGTGTACAGCATAACACAGCAGTTAAAAAAGACATAACAAATAACAGAATAATAATGTATCTTTCATCAAACCAGATCTGCCTTTTCAGTTGCAATGATTGGAGACTTTGAACAGAAAATGTCTTGAAAAGACATTTGCTGGGAAGGCATTATGGTGCTATGACAGGCATTACATTTTTGAACAATTTGAAGATTGAGTGAGAAGATTTGCTCTGCAAGACACTATTGAGAGTATAAAATAAGGTAATAAAAGGAGGAATTGGCACAAGGAATCTGATTCAGAGCCAAACACAAAGTTTAGCCAGAAACAGACCCTATGAAGCATTGAAGAGAAGTGCTATAAGAATCTTGGCGTATTCTGCATAAAATGAGGCAAAGAAGCAGATTTAGAACTGTTGCAACCAACAGATGATGCTAGAGAAGATAATAAAAATTTAAGAAGAGGACAATATAGATTTAATTTTGCAAAACACTATTAGCAAACTTTTTAATAAGTTAATGACACTCCATTTGAACATATCTGGCACACATGTAAACAACTCAGAACAACCTATTGTCAGTCCCAATTTGCTGCATCACATTCCTATTCTTCCAGTATTCTACTGGAAAACATAATTTTATTGTAAACTGAAAAGACTTGAGATAAAATCTTATTATTCATAAACCCGTTCTGGCATACTGCCCCTTTAGTCTCATTTCCAGAAACCTAAAATGTGGATCTTTCTCCTTTCCCTCTTTTGGAGAAAAGGAAATACCCATACCTAATTAAGGGGGTCTTTTAATAAGGCACACAAGTGTTTTAGCTTGCTCTAAAAATCAGATGGTGCTAAACGCTGAGCTGTACATTATATTCCTATGAGCCTCTCAGCATTTAGTGCCAGCTGATTTTTAGTGCGAGTTAAAAACACTAGCGCACCTTAGTAAAAGACCCCTTGAAAAATTAAGAACATTTTCATAAAATATTCCTATTTCATCTGTCTTTAGAAAGGAAGATATGAGCTTTATTTATTTATTTACAAAAGCATTATATAACACCGATCACAATATGATTCTGCTAAGTGGTTTGCAAAATTGTATAAAAAGGTTAGGAGAACATGGAAAAGAAGTTAGGAAAGGGTGGTCTTACTTGGTTGAGCATGGAGGAGTGGAGTTTACGTGGTGGTTCCATACGTTATCTCCAAGATTCAATATTAATCATTTTTTTCTTAAATTTTGGATAAGAAGGTTCTAATGTCTATGGGGAAACAGTTTAATTAATGGCGGGTTGCATAACTAAAAGCAGAGTCCTTAGAAATGTCTAATTGTAGACAAGAAGGGATAGGAAGATAGAGCAATGCTTTTTGGGAGGAGTGTTCATGGTGGGATGCAAGGAATCAAAAGATTAGAAATACAAAGTCCTTTTACTAAGGTTTGGTAAGAATTGGTCTTAGTGTGCCCTTATGTGGTTCTTTTTATCGTGCTGTAAAACCCCTAGTTTTATATTTTTTTCTGGTAATAGCTGTGTGTTTATTTTGTCATTAGCATTCATCTATTTTCAAAAATTACTGCGGGAACACTTACTGTTACCTATTAATGGCAATATAGATGCTAACTGGTTAGTAAAGGAACACCTACTCTCTATCCCTGACAAGATCCCTCAACAAAAATATGAAAAATTAATTACCACACAACTCGCATGTGCACATAGCAAAGCTAATATGGAATTCTTTTGCATGTCCAACATTAGGCCATTTTTGTTGTGTTAGGTGTGTGTTAGCACATAACACAGCTTAGTTAAAGGACCCATGGTCAGGATAATTGGGGGATAGACCCTTGTGGACCATTGTGAGAAGTTAAAATTTGATACATTCAAAAACAAGTGGTCAATGATTAGAAATCAGAAATGTGTGGCATGATCAAAGTGACAAGCATTGCGGAGGAGTTTAGCAGTAGTGGACTGTATCAATTGAAGATGCTTTAGGGCATTCAATGAAAGATTGGCATCTCATCTCTCCATACATTCCTCCCCGTGAACGCCGCTCGCTGGACAAATCTCTCTTGTCGTCCTCCTTCTCCTCCATTGCTAACTCCAAGCTTTGCTCCTTTTCTTTCGTGGCACCTTATGCCTGGAATAGACTTCCTGGACCTATACATCTAGCTCCATCTCTACCTGTTTTCAAATCTATGCTGAAAACCCACCTTTTCACTGCTGCTTTTAGCTCCTAGTCACAATTGTCCTCCCCTTGTCCCTTCCTCCCTTCTCACCCATTACTTCTCTCACCCGTAACTGTCTTGTTTGTCTGTATTACTTAGATTGTAAGCTCTTTTGAGCAGGGACTGTCTCTCTGTATCAGGTGTTCAGCGCTGCATGCGTCTGGTAGCACTATACAAATGCTAATAATAATAATAATACAGAACATTACAGTAATATAGGGGTAATGACAAGGGGAAGTATCATTGAATGAATGAAAGAGGTAGGAATGGCTTTAGAAAATGAAGTACGAAGAATGCTGTCTTAAACACTGAATTAATCTTATCAGGAAAGGCTAAAGCGGCTAGGGCTCTTCAGCTTGGAGAAAAGGTGACTGAGGGGAGATATGATAGAGGTCTATAAAATGAGTGGCATTGAATGGGTAGACGTGAAGCACCTGTTTACACTTTCCAAAAATACTAGGACTAGGGGGCATGTAATGAAGCTATAAAGTAATACATTTAAAACAAATCAGAGAAAATATTTCTCCACTCAACGTGTAATTAAACTCTGGAATTCATTGCCAGAGAATGTAAAGGCAGTTAGCTTAGCGGAGTTTAAAAAAGATTTGGACGGCTTCCTAAAGGAAACGTTCATAGACTATTATTAAATTGGACTTGGGGAAAATCCACTATTTCTGGGATAAGCAGTATAAAATGTTTTGTACTTTTTTGGGATCTTGCCAGGTATTTCTGACCTGGATTGGCCACTGTTGGAAACAGGATGCTGGGCTTGATGGACCTTTGGTCTGTCCCAGTATGGTAATATTTATGTACTGCATGCAAATGTCTCTCATGAATATTCATTGTGTATATCCCGAAAACCTGACTGGCTTTGGTGCCTCCAGGATCAGGTTTGGGAACCACTGTAAACATAGGCTAGATGGGAATCCACTAGAAATTCAGCTTTCTTTTTTTCTGGCCCCTTCCCTTTGGAATTGTCTCCCGAAACACCTAAGACTGGAAGAGTCTTACATTCAATTTCGAAAATTTCTGAAAACATACTTATTCCAGGATACGTTCGAAAATAATCTGTGATAAAAGAACATACTTGTTAGGTGCCCTTGAATATGTAGAATAACTACATGTTACCCATGTACTTGTTATGAAGAATTGTTTAGTAAGAATTTGGTGTTTGTTATCTTTTAAGAATGATTGTCTTAGTTTGCTTTCCTATCAATTTGATGGAGTTCCTTTATGTTTGTTTTTATTATGATTTTTATATTAATATGTAAACCGTTTTTTTTTTTTTAATCCACAATTTGAAACGGTATAGTAAAATGAGTAAACGATAAATGATATTAGTGGACACAAGAAAATTAAAATACCAACTAAACAAACTGGATTAATACAGATTGATTCTACTTATAGATTCAAGCTATCAGAATAACTAGTCTCTTTCATAAATGTAGAATGCAGACATCAAGAATGGAATAAATAACCAGAAACTAAAAATAGAAATATGTAGACAAAAATTAAAATAAATCCCCAGGAAACAGGACTCTGCATATAATACATCACCAGAGAACTAGAAAAGGTAATGCATTTACTTCTGTGCTGTGCAAAATGTTAAAGATAGCAAATGTAAATTTAAAAATGGACACATTCCACTCAACAAATTTAAAAATGCATAAAAAGAAAATTAAAATAAAAAAAAATAAGGTAATACCTTTTTATTGGACTAATTTTTAAAAAATGTTGATTAGAGTTCAGAGGCCAAAACTTTCTTCCTCAGGTCAGGATAGTTAAATTACCTGAGAAATTTAGATTTTGGCCTCCAAAAGCAGTCAAAAAATGTATTCAGTCCAATAAAAGGTATCAAATTTATTTTCTGGGTTTTTAAAACATTTATATTTATTCATTTTAATGTGGACTAACATGGCTTCCATATTATTTCACCCTAAATTTAAAAACAACCCCCCCCCCCCCCCCCCCGTTTACTTAGGGCCCTGTTTACTAAGCCAGGCTAGAGGCACCTTATTGCTTTTAGCGCACTAGCGCACACTAACTATGTAGGCACCCACAATATTCTTATGGGCGCCTACAAAGCACGTGCTAATTTTGTGCATGCCCAAAAAATGCTAGCGCACCTTAGTAAACAGGGCCCTAAGTGAATGGCCTGTGTCAGCATTAGTGCATAGCTTAGTAAACAGGGGGAAAAATTATTTTTTCTACCTTTGTTGTCTGGCCATTTAATTTTTTCTAATTGTAGGCCACAATCTCTGGTTACTGTTTTCCTGTGTTCACTTAACTCTTTCCAGGGTCTTCTATCCCTTTGTCATGTTTCTCTCTTCTTGTGACTTCAACTCTTCTACTACATACATCTCTGACATTAATATTTTCCATTTAGCTTTCTTCTATTTTACTGCCTCTCTGTCCACTCAGATTTCATTCACTCTTAGTATCCAGTCGTCAATATCTGTTTTATTATTTTTGCTGTGTCTACCTATCACTTTCCATCTCTTTCCCTCATCCAGGCCCCCTTATTCACTAATTTTTCCCTCTCTCCACCCAGCCACATAGCATCTCCTGTCTATATCTCACTATCTTTCCACCATCCAATCCATGCAGCATCTTCTCTCTGTTTTTCTCTCTTTCCCTATACATTCATAAAAGCATCTCCTCTCTCTCTTTCTCTTGCCCCTCCACAGTCATGCAGCATCTCTTCTCTCATCCTTAATCCAGAATCTTCTGATTTCTCTGTCTAATATGGCATCTCCCCCCCCCCCCCTCTCTCTCTCTTTGCCCCTGCCCCAGTCATGAACTCTCGGTTCCCTTCCCCCTCCTCCCCACCCCAGTCATCCAGGGTCTCCTCTATCTCCATCTTCCAGTCATACTGGAAATCTTATGTCTTTCTCTCTTTTGTCCCATCTGACATTGCGCCTCTGTCTCTCTTATTCCCTACCATGCAACACTGCCTCTCTCTTTCTCCTGCCCATTCAAAATTGCTGTTTTGTCTCTCAGCCCCCATTGTTTCTCTTTCTTCCCTATATTATATCTCCCTTCTGTGTCTCATTCCCCAGCATGCAGCATTGCCCCATCTCTATGTCCACTCCCTCTAGCCACTGCCTGTTCATCTTCCCTAACCACAGCCAGCATTGCCTGCTCCTCTTTCCTCCCATCCTCCACCATACAGCATTGTCCCCATCTCTCGTCCCCTCATCCCACAATCTCCTGTCTCTTTCTCTCCTTCCATCCCCTCCCTTCACTCACTCATTCTACTCACTGACACCTCAACAGCAGCGACAACAAAAAATAGGAACCATCAGCTTAGCTTCACTTCTCTTTTTCCCTGTCTTCCCCAACCTGGTGAACTATGCACTGGGTCAGAACCCTACGCATTGCTCTGCCAGTCTCGCTCCTTCTCCATCCTCCTTCCCTCCAAAGCAAGAAGTTACATCAAGGGGGAGGGAGGGAGGAGGAGGAGAAGGGAGACCAGGAGAGCTGTGCACAGAATTCTGTCCCCACGCAGGGTTCACCAGGTTGGGGAAGAGAGCAGCAGGGAAGAAGGGAGGTGAAGCCCTGTTACTATATGTCGTGGCAGACTCAGGTAGGTGAGCAAGTGGGGCAGGGAGGAGAAAGTGAACCAAACCTTTTTGTCTGTTTACTGATTTGATCCATTTCATGTGTGCACCATTATTTTTTATATAAATAGGTTATACCATTATGTAAGCCATCACATTTTGATTGCAGTAAGACTTGTAGGCCGAGGAGACAATTGCTACATTCAACTTAATGATTTTGATACTCTGTAGCAATTTTTGTAAAATTCATTAGCAATTCTCATTTGAAGTTGGTCATAAATCTAGCGTAATGCAATACTGAATTTTGAGTTCATCCTATTTCACCAAAGTCATGCTTGATAAACAATGGCAGGTGTGACTTAATCTAACAGTGGATGTAAAATAATACATTCACTGCACATTTTATGTCATGATTATAGGTTTTTTAAATGCATTTCCTGTTTTACCCATTTTTCCTAGCTTTTAGACAAGTAACTTCACACAGATGGAAATTTTTGAACTGTAATTAATGGCATGGTATTCGAGAAGCAATTTTTTAAAATGATTATGGGTATTGTATTTTCATTCTGAAGCGGTGAGCACCAAAATCGTCACCTGTTCAAAGTGACACTGACAGCACTAAGGCTATTACCAGCTGATAGCACCATTTAACTAAAGCTGGATTTTTAATGACTTGCTACTAACTGAATTTTTATGTCAGAGAATGAGCAGAAACTCACAATGTACTGCTTTCACAATCTGGAATCTTATTTATTCCAAGCAAACACAACTTATGATGGATAGTAGCAGACAGGGAGGAGGCAATAATAGACAACTCTTATCAGTCGGCAGCTGTTACCAACTTTCTAGAAGTTTCTCTTATGCAAAGTTTGATATGATATCAAAGCAATGCTTTATTATTAGACTTTCTTTGGGTTTTCTAGGTTTTTTTTTTAAAGAATAAAATTGGGCTGAAGAATAGGTTGCAGGACAAAGCAGAACATCTGTGGGGGAACAAAATACATATTTTAACTACTGAGAAAACTATGGGGTCAATATTCAGCCATCGGTGGTGGGTGTTTTGCACACTTCTGACATTGGTATTCCCAGGATATTCAAAGCTGAGACCAGTGCAGGCTTTAGCTTTGAATTTCCAGTTATTTTTAAGCAGGCTAAAACGTAGCTGCTTAAGTTGATATTTATCACTTAAGCGGCCATGGATTACTGCGTAAAAAGACCTGAATGGTCCATCCAATCTGCCCAACAGTCACACTCATTATCAATTCATGATTAAATCAGCAATGTAAGTGATATTATATACTTTATCACGTATTTCTTTGGCGTTTTTCTGGGATATAGACTGTAGAAGTCCGCCTGGTTCTGTCCTTATATTCTACCTACTAGAGATGCTGTCAAAGCCCACTCCAGCTTATCCAAATCCTTTTTGTCATTTATGGGACTCAGACTGTAAAAGTCTTCCCAGCACTGTCCTTGTTTCCAGCTACTGAAGTTGCCATTGGAACCCTTTTCAGATTATCCTAAACTAGTTTGCCATATACAGACACAGACCTACAAAGTCTGCCTGGCACAAGCCTTAGTTCTTACAGCCAGAGTAGCGGTCCAAGCGTCACTCACACATCCACCCCCTGCAGTCATTTACGTTTTTTTTAATGTAGTTTTTGTTTTCTACCATCTATTTTCTAAATAGAGTTCCTCTGTGTTCATCCCAAGTCCTTTTGAATCCCATCACTGTTTTTATCTCTACCCCCCCCCCCCCACACACACACACACTTGGGAGGCAATTCCAGGCATCGACCCCCCTGTCCATAAAAAAGAATTTCCTGACATTACTCCTGTCTACCTCCCCGCAACCTCAGCTCATGTCCTCTAGTTTTATCATTTCCCCTTCTTTGGAAGAGATTTGTTTCTATATTAATACCTTTCAACTATTTAAATGTCTGTATCATATCTCCCTTGTCCCTTCTTTCCTCTAGGCCATACATATTCAGGTCTTCCAGTCTCTTCTCATATGTCTTATGGCACAAGCCCCATATCATTTTTCTCACCTTCCTCGCTTCTAGTCTTTTTACATCCTTAGTGTAACTCCCTAAGGGTTTAATAATGTTTGCTTACCTGGGGCTGTGTGGGAGGGGGTATTACAGCACCTCATTGTAGTGGGTACCTATTTCCTGGATTTCAGGGGATTTTGTGGGCCAATGGGTGGTCTTGAGCTTTTTTAGGGACATTTTTGGCCTGTTCCCTGATGGCCAATGGCCAGTATTAGGCTCCGGAGGGGTCCAGGGCTGGAGCCGCATCAAAATGTGACCAGCCATGAAAGCGTGCTGGTCACAAGTGAGGGAAGCAGGCAGCAGCCTGGCAAGAAAGTGGCTGGCTTTGGGCCTGGCTTGCAGGGTGGGAGTGGACTGAGTATGTGCAAGTGTTTGAACATGCTCAGTGCATCTCCAGAGCTCCAGCTAGGCCCATGTTGAAGCCAGGGGCTTGATTTTTTAGCCTGCCTGGCCAGTGTTTCAGGAAATTTGTGGTTCTCTACGGTAGGTTTCTGGAGTCACCGGGGGTCCATTGGGGCCCAGAACAAGGGCAGTTGCCACATGGGGAGCCTAGGGGGATGAAGGAAAAGGGTCTGGTTGTCTTTAAAATGATTGGTTTTTTTTAGTGTGTTAATTTTGGTGTGTGTGGTTCTGTGCTATAAGGGGTTAATTTTATTTTAATTCTTTTTGTTGTTATGGGTTCTTGAGAACTTCTTGAGGACTACTAGGGGGGTTGAATTTGAGAAACTTTTGTTTAAATGGGGAAATTCACATGGTTGTAAAAATAGGATCTGTGGTGGGTTCTGAAACCTTGATGGAGGAGATGGAGGAGGTGTTAAATATAATATTTGGAGGAATATCAAGTAATTTTGAGACATTTTAAGTAGTTTTATTTTAGGTAAAGGTGGGGTGTCTTTTAAAATTGACTACTTTTGAAATGTAAAACCATTAAACTGTTGATATAGTAGTGGTAATTTAACCTGATGATTTTGGTGAAAATAGGTATTTATTGCTATATGTGCAACATACATTTTCTTTGGGAAAACTTTAAAACAAAATGGAGATTCAGTTTGAGTAGAAAGTGTTCTAACACAGAAAGAAAAAAAAAATAAAGGTTCTAAATTGACATTTTGATTGGCTGGGAGATGTCAGCTGAGCAAGCTAAGTTTGTGCTTCCTTAGAAATGTCTCTCTTGACTTGCTCAGAAGAGCAGTGACAGCCAAAGTGTGTAGATACCTTGTGCTGGTTGGGTGTGATAGTGTTTAAATTTTTTGGTTGAAAGTTGGTAAAAAGAGTTTTTTACTTAGGGAGTGAGACTGAGACAGAATCCTGAGTGTGTTTAATTTAAAAGTTCAGGTTTTGCTTAAGAGTAAAATAAAAGAAACAAACAAACAAACAAACAACAACAGTCCTTACAATGGTGTGACTGAATTTTGGGTGCCACTGGTGAGGAAATGGCACAGTGGTACTGTGACTCAGAGGTTGTAGCCTAGTTTTAACAATTGCACTTGAGAATGACTGCATAAGAGAATAAGAAAGAAAAACTTTTTGTTAAAAGGTTTGAATGTTTGATTTAGGGTCCTGAGAACATTTAAGGTCCTGTTTTTAGAAGGTGTGTTTGGAATGAGAAGAAATGCAAGGAAGACATGTTTATTATAGTTCTGGTTTGTTTCAGAACCTGTTTTAGAATGATTCTTAGTATAACTGTGAAGTTGCTGTGATCTGACACTGAAGGATTTTCTTAGTGTTAGGGAAGTAAAGTAAAGAAGAAGAAGAAAGAAAGAAAAACAGCAGAGAATGTCTCAGAAAATCACCTATAAAATCAAGAGCATCCACGCAAGAAAGAATAAAGAGCTCCTGACACAAGAGAGAACTCTACAGCTAAGTAATTTTATACCTAAACACTGTATAAAAGGAGACTTTGTCAGGGAAAGTTAATAAATGTACTTACCTGGGTTGGGTCTGAGCTGAGTTTCTTTGGGAAAATCCTGAAAATACAAAACAACAGCACATATTCTTTATTGAATGTAAAGTGTTTAAGTCAATTTAAAGGAAAATTTACACTAATAATGTTAGTAAAACATCAATACTTATCTGATTGTTCTTCTGTTTCTTGGTTACCAGGAATATTTCTGTTAAAAGAAATGTAATGGGTAGAGAGTAACATTTAAGTCTGAAGTGAAATATGATTGTTTAGTTAGACAGAAACTGTTAAATATTTCCAATTTTTCCAACTTGTCATGAAATCCAGTTTGTTAACAATTGGTTCTGGATCCATCTATGTGGATAAAATCCTAAAATTAGTTTATTTTTCCTACTTTGAGTACAGTGACAAGGTCAGTAATATTTGTACCCTCCTGTATTTTTTCAGAGGTGTGGCTCAAGGTATTAGACATGACTACTAATATCAGGAACCTTAAACTTCACACTCACTCTGAAACAGAGAGAGATGTAACTTTAGCACGATACGGCCTCCAAAACTGAACACAATACTCCAGGTGGGGGCCTCACCAGTGACTTGTACAGGGACATAATCACTTCCTTTCTTCTGCTAGTTACTCCTCTCTTGATGCAACCTAGCATCCTTCTGACTATGGCCACCACTTTGTCACACTGTTTTTTGTTTTGTTTTTTTTTGCTTTAAGGTGCTCGGACACTATCACCCCAAGGTTCCTCTCTACATCTGTGCATATCAGCCTCACACCTCCTAGGACATACAGTTTCCTTGGGTTTCTACTTCCCAAATGCATCACTTTGCACTTTTTTTTGCATTAAATGTTAATTGCCAAACGTTAGACCATTCTTCCAACTTTTACAGACCCTTTTTCATGTTTTTCTACTCCCTCCAGGGTGTCCAGTCTGTTACAAATCTTATCATATAGAATAAGGTATATTGTACCTTTTAATCTTTCAGCAATGTCACTCACAAATATATTGAACAGAATCAAACCCAGCACCGATCCCTGAGGCACTCCGCTACTCACTTTTCCTTCCACTGAGTGAATTCCATTTACCACCACCTTCTGGCATCTGTCCATCAAACAGTTTCTAATCCAATTTACCACTTTGGTCCTAACTCCAGCTTTTCAAGTTTATTCAAGAGCCTTCTCTGAGGGACTATGTCAAAGGCTTTGCTGAAATCCAAGTAGATTACATCTAGCACACATCCTCAATCCAATTCTCTGGTCGCCAAGTCAAAGAATTCAATCAAATTTGTTTGGAACGATTTACTGTTGGTAAAACCATATTGGTTTGAACCTTATAACTCATTGGATTCCAGGAAATTCACTATCTTTTCCTTCAGCAATGCTGTTTTGTATCTTGGTAGAAAAATCAAATACACTTGTTGGCATTCTAAAAATAAAATTAAGCAGATTATTGCTGAAGGGTAAATAGTGAAACAATGTATGCATTTCACTCCAGTGCAATCCATACAGAAAATTAAAAATCCAAATATAGTGCTAGATTTCCTTAAAGGTGCTACTGTTTTAGTGCATTGATGTACATTATTGAACTTGCATTACGTGGAGGGGCAAAATCGAAAGGGACGTCCAAGTTTTGCTGAGGACGTCCTCGCAAAACGTCCCTGTGGAGGGGCAGGGAAACCTGTATTATCGAAACAAGATGGACGTCCATCTTTCGTTTCGATAATACAGACGGGGACACCCAAATCTTGACATTTAGGTCGTCCTTAGAGATGGTCGTTCCTAGAATTGGTCGTTTCTGATTTTCAGCGATAATGGAAACCAAGGACGCCCATCTCAGAAACGAACAAATACAAGCCCTTTGGTCATGGGAGGAGCCAGCATTCATAGTGCACTGGTCCCCCTCACATGCAGGACACCAACCGGGCACCCTAGGGGGCACTGCAGTGTACTTCAGAAATTGCTCCCAGGTACATAGCTCCCTTACCTTGTGTGCTGAGCCCCCCAAACCACACTACCCACAACTGTACACCATACCATAGCCCTTAGGAGTGAAGGGGGGCACCTAGATGTAGGTACAGTGGGTTTGTGGTGGGTTTTTGGAGGGCTCACTGTTTCCTCAACAAATGTAACAGGTAGGGGAGCATGGGCCTGGGTCCGCCTGTCTGAAGTGCACTGCACCCACTAAAACTGCTCCAGGGACCTGCATACTGCTGTGATGGACCTGAGTATGACATTTGAGGCTGGCATAAAGGCTGCCACAAAAAAAAAAATTAAAGATGTTTTTTTTTTTGAGGGTGGGAGGGGGTTAGTGATCACTGGGGAGCTCATCTCCAATTCTCTCCAGTGGTCATTTGATTAGTTTGGGCACCTTTTTGTGCCTTGCTGTAAGAAAAACACGACCAGGTAAAGTTGTCCAAGTGCTCGTCAGCGATGCCTTTTTTTTTTCATTATGGGTCAAGGACGCACATGTGTTAGGCATGCCCAAGTCCCACCTTCGCTACGACTCCGACATGTCCCCGCGATGGAAAGCAGTTGGGGACGCACAAAATCGGCTTTCGATTATGCCAATTTGGGCGACCCTGTGAGGACGACCATCTTCCGATTTGTGTTGAAAGATGGGTGTCCTCTTTTGAAAATGAGCCTGATAGTAACATAGTAAATGACAGCAGATAAAGACCTGTATGGTCCATCCACTCTGCCCAACAAGATAAACTCATTTTACATGGTATGTGATACTTTATATGTATACCCAAGTTTGATTTGTCCTTGCCATTCTCAGGGCACAGACTGTAGAAGTCTGCCCAGTACTATTCTTGTACTCTGAAGCTAACATCGAAGCCCCTTAAAATTTACACTCCGGCCCATCCCTATCTATTCAGTCACAATCAGGGCATAGACCGTAGAAGTCTGCCCAGCTCTCGTTTTCTTTCCCAATTACCGGTGTCACCACCCATTCTCCGCTAAGATTCAGCTGAACCATTCCTTCTAAACAGGATTTCTTTGTGTTTATCCCACGCATGTTTCAATTCCATTACCGATTTCATCTCCACCACCTCCCACGGGACGGCATTCCACATATCCACCACCCTCTCCCTGAAAAAATACTTCCCGACATTAGTCCTGAGTCTGCCCCCCTTCAATCTCAATTCATTTCCACTAGTTCTACCACCTTCCCATCTCCAGAAAAGTTTCATTTACGGATTGATACCTTTCAAATATTTGAACGTCTGTATCACGTCACCCCTGTTTCTCCTTTTCTCCAAAGTATACATGGTCAGGTCAGCAAGTCTCTCCTCGTACGGTTTGCAACACAAATCCCATACCATTTTTGTTGTCGCATTGTTTCTTCACCTTTAGATTCTCAGACACCAACACCCCAAGGTCTCTCTCCTGAGTCGAGCTTATTAATCTCTCCCCTCCTATTCAGCATCTCTCTTTTGGTTTTCTGCAGCCCAAGTGCATCATTCTACACTTCTTGGCATTAAATTTTAACTTATTCTTACAGAAACCATTATTTTTTTTCTTTTGCTGTGAAATTCACTGATATAATGTGATTAAACATTGTATAAGTGAATTATAGTAAAACATGTTTAATCACATTATATGAATGAATTTCACTTCAAAAGAAAAAAAAGCAAAAAAAAATAACAGTTTCTGTAAGAATAAGTATAACAATACAGGAGAAACCAGAAGGAATAGATACCCCAGGAGATAGGTTAGTATTACATTTTAACTGCCAGACTCTCGACCATTCTTCTAACGTTCGGAGATCCCTTCTCATTGTTTCTACTCCCTCCAGGGTATCCACTCTATTGCCTATTTTCAAGTCATCCGCAAAAAGGCATACCTTTCCTTCCAACCTTTCAGCAATATCTCCCACAAATATATTAAACAGAATAGGTCCCAGCACCAACCCCTGATGAACTCCACTGATCACTATCCTTTCCTCCAAGCGGATTCCATTTACCACCACCCTCTGCCACCTGTCAGTCAACCAGTTTCTTATCCAGTTCACCACTTTCGGTCCTAAGTTCAACCCTTTCAGCTTATTCACGAGTCTTCTGTGGGGGACCATATCAAAGGCTTTGCTGACGTCAAAGTAGATTACATCTAGCGAATGTACTTTATCCAGTTCTTTGGTCACCCATTCAAAGAATTCAATAAGATTCGTTTGGCAGGATTTTCCTTTGGTAAAGCCATGTTGCCTCGGGTCCTGTAACCAGTTGGCTTCTAGAAAGTTAACTATCCTTTCTTTCAGAAACGACTCCATTATTTTTCCTACCACCGACGTGAGACTTACCAGTCTGTAGTTTCCCACTTCTTCCCTGTCTCCACTTTTGTGAAGAGGGAACTAGCAGAGATGTTCAAAACACAGTTCTATAAAAATCCCTTTGAGGCAATACCAGCATAAAAATATAAAATCACAGTGCAATATAGGCAATAGGATGGAGACAGATAAGGAATTTATAGAGGTCAGACCCTCTGCAAGTAAAAGGACAGGGTTTTTTTTTTGTTTTTGTTAATGTGACAGAATAAAAAGGGGGTGAAATAGAACAAAGGAGATAGTTTATCAGGAAGATATTAAGAGCTGGACACAGGTAACCTCAGTTACTAATCAAACAAGTCTGAAAATCTATGTTCTACAATAGTATCTATTTAATGATAAGCTACATTAACAATGCTAGTGCCTAACAAAACAGTTGCACACTTTAGTAAATCTAGCTCACAGTCTCTAATTTGTAGTTACCGAGTCTTCAAGACTAGGAAGTTTGTTTTGTGTCACACCCTTAATATGATTATCCTGCATGGCATACCTCATAATCCTGGAAGAAAAATATGCACACTGTCAGGTAGGTAGATGTAGAAGGATATGGGACAGTATGAGTCCTCTGCAGTGTTCGGGACCCAGAGGTTTAAAAACAGCATTAAGAACCTGTGATTGCCTCAGGAGAAAGAGTGAGGGCTACAATCGAAATGGGGGAAGTGTAGGACTTGAACTGGGTAGCTGTGGGTTTTAAGACCAATGTGCTATTCACTATGCTATGCTTTTGTTTCAGGACACTGTGCTCTGAAATCCTGGTGCTCTACATGTAGCCTGTCATAGAATACTGGAAGTTGCATGTGCCTTTGCTACATATAGGTACCCACATTTATGTTAAGGATCTTATTCTATAAAGGTCATGCTCATAAATTTATGCTCGTAAATGTATGTGCATAATTTATGCTCATAACTTTATGCTTCTAAGTTTATGCTCCAAGATTTATGCTCCTAAATTTATGAGCATAATTTATGCTCCTAAATTACTAGCATAATCTGTTTTGGAGCATAGATTAGACTCATAATTTAGGAGCATAAATTTAGGAGCATAACCTTTATAGAATATGGCCCAACGTGTATAGCTAGTTCAACTATGGACATGTAAAATGTTAAGCATGCCAATACTGGGTTATGCTAGTACTGGATAACAACTGGGCACCCAAGTGTCTTTATAAAATGTGCTCCTATCATGCATTATCAGAGTGCCTAACTGGCAAATTTTCACATGCAAATAGTGACTTTCTCTAATCAATATTTACACCTGTTTACCCTATACATGTGTAAATACTGCAATTTACATATAGAAATCGTGAATAGAGCTGCTAAAATGAGAGCTGATATTTCTGTTAAGAGCATCAGAGGCAAAATGGATCTAGCTAAGAGTTAATGGGGTTGGGAAGCTTTTCGTCCTGCAAGAGCAGAAGAGGTATGGCATTTTCTAGCATTTGTTTTTATGTGATGCTGAGACTTTTCCATACCTTCTCTATGTCCAGAGAGGAGGGAAAATCAGTTTCCCCAATCTGTCCCATTACTCTTTTAGTATGAGCATCCGGCTAGAAGGGGATACTGTGGTCATGTTAGACATTTTGCATTTCCTCCCTTATACTGAAATCCCTTTGCAATAGAATGCCATTTTCAGGAATACAAAGTGAAGCAACGCTTACTAATTCTTTTATTGTTCCTTCTATAAAATGTTTAGCTGCTCATTTTATTTTACATTTGATGTGTTCCATATATCCTCTCACTTTTAGGAATTAGTTGAAAACAAGGCTTCAAATTTCACATTAAAGAGGAGTAATACCTTAATATAGATATGTTTTCAAACAAAACTTCAGTTTTGTATCAGAAATGTAAGAAATCAATGTAAGGTGTTTTGCTTGCAGATAGGTTACTATATTTTTATTCATTTTAAGGATCATGGCTACATTGCCATTTCAATACTTCTTCTTTTAGAATAGGTCAGTAAACTGATTTCTTAACAAAACCATTTGCATTCTATTCAGCAATTCACCACTTCAACCACAGAATGGGTCATTTTCCTTAATCTTTTCTATGTCCTTGTTGATGGCTCAGTGTTTGGCTTCAAAATGTCTTAGACTTAAAAGCTCACAGATCTTGAGAGGTTAAAGATACAAATTTGGGTTATCCTTATAAAGGTGAAAAATCTTATGAATAAAAACTCAGCACAGTAGACACATGCCTGTAGCTTTTTTAAACAGTTAACATTATGCATGAGGATAAGTGATATTAATAATGTTATCAGGTTGGCATTTCCTAGAGAAAATGGAAAATGTGAGGCACATTGCTAGAGCAAGAGATAATAAAATGGCAAATTAGAAAATCTTTTGGTTTTTAAAGTTAGTGAGTGCAATTAATCACTCATTTTTGGATCAGTGCCCATTGAATTATGTTTCAGAATGAGGATTCTCACATAAAAACACATGGAGAGGCATAATCGAAAGGGGCGCCCAAGTTTTCCTGAGGACATTCTCGCAGGACATCCCGGCGAAGGGGTGGGAAAACCCATATTATTGAAACAAGATAGGCGTCCATCTTTCATTTCGATAATATAGTTGGGGACGTCCAAATCGTGAAATTTAGGTCGACCTTAGAGATGGTCGTCCTTAGAGATGGCCGTCCCCGATTTTTGGCCATAATGGAAACCGAGGACGCCCATCTCAAAAACGACCAAATCCAAGCCATTTGGTCATGGGAGGAGCCAGCATTTGTACTGCACTGGTCCGCCTGACAAGCCAAGACACCAACTGGGCACCCTAGGGGGCACTGCAGTGGACTTCATAAATTGCTCCCAGGTGCATAGCTTCCTTACCTTGTGTGCTGATCCCCCCAAAACCCACTATCTACAACTGTACATCACTACCATAGCCCTTATGGGTGAAGTGGGGCACCTAGATGTGGGTACAGTGGGTTTGTGGTGCGTTTTGAAGGGCTCGCATTTACCACAAGTGTAACAGGTAAGGGGGGATGGGCCTGGGTACGCCTGTCTGAAGTGCACTGCACCCACTAAAACTGCTCCAGGGACCTGCATACTGCTGTCATGGAGCTGGGTATGATATTTGAGGCTGGCATAGAGGCAGCAACAAATATTTTTACAAAATGTTTAAGGTGGGAGGGGGTTTGTGACCACTGGGGGAGTAAGGGGAGGTCATCCCCGATTCCTTCCGGTGGTCATCTGGTCATTTAGGTCACATTGTTGTGGCTTGGTCGTAAGAAAAAAAAAGGACCAATTAAAGTTGTCCAAGTGCTCATCAGGTACATCCTTCTTTTTTCCATTATCGGTCAAGGACGCCCATGTGTTAGGCACACCCCAGTCCTGCCTTCGCTACACTTCTGACACGCCCCCATGAACTTTGGTCGTTCCCGCAACAGAAAGCAGTTGAGGACACCCAAAATCAGCTTTTGATTATGCCGATTTGGGCGACCCTGTGCAAAGGACGCCCATCTTGAGATTTGTGTCGAAAGATGGGTGCCCTTCTCTTTAAAAAATAAGCCTGATAGGAGTCAACATTCAACCAATGTGGCAACGATATTCATTTAAGTACTTTCATGTCTGAAACTGAGCACCCATATGTGTATGCCACTAAAGGGGCTGAATGTGCAGAATGCTGCTACTTTCACAATTAAGTGTACACGTAAGTTCTTAAATGGCAGTAGAGCAACTAAGCATTATTCTGTTAAGACTCACATAAGTAGCACGAAGTGGCATTTTAGACAGGAAATACAATGGGAATTGAGACATCTAGATCATGACATCTCCACTACTATATTAGGGGTCCTTTTACTAAGCTACTGTAAGAGGAAGCCTGCTGAGGCATTCTTTTACCACAGCAGGTAAAAGTTATCTTACAATGAACCACTTGCTGCGTGGCCATTTCGGGGATGAGCACTTACCACCGCCCATTGAGGTAGCGGTAAAGGCTCCCATGCTGCCTGATTACTGCTGGGAAAGCACTGGCGCTACAAAAACATAAAATATTTTTGTAGCACTGGAAATGGTGTGCACTGGGGGGGGGGGGGGGGGGGGAGGAACTACCACAAGGCTCCTGTGGTAGCTCAGCGGCAGTTCCGGATTGGTACGCAGGAAGCCTGTTGCCGTGCACCAACCCTTTAGTAAAAGGGCCCCTTACAACTCGACCTGCTGATGTACAGTTGTCCTAAAATACACAGAGAAATGGATTTTTATGCACCAACTATGTGCGACAGAAACATCCATTTTAGAAAAATAAGCATCTAAAATATCAATGGGGCAACATAAGAACATAAACATGTCTGTGACAGCATGTGAACTTCTGTGCTATAAAATAGTAAAAATTATGTTATTAAATGGCAACATAATCATATATGTGGAGGAGTGGCCTAGTGGTTAGGGTGGTGGACTTTGGTCCTGGGGAACTGAGTTCAATTCCCACTTCAGGCACAGGCAGCTCCTTGTGACTCTGGGCAAGTCACTTAACCCTCCATTGCCCCATGTAAGCCATATTGAGCCTGCCATGAGTGGGAAAGCGCAGGGTACAAAAATAAATGTTTATTTGTCCTGAAGCTGTCATAGAGCCAATATCTCTTCCCAGCTTCACTTTTTTTTTTGCAGGGGGCAGCAACCACCGGGGGAATAAGGAGGTGACCTCCCCTAATCCCTCAATGAGAGCATTTTCCTGAAACCTGGATATTCGGCGTAGATCAAAGAACAGACTTCCATATTTTTGGACAGAGATGTGGGCCATTCCATGCCAAGTGGTCTAAACCGTCCCACCATCATGTCTCCAATTTGTTCACATTTTAGCTGTTGCACGAGTCAGGTGTTAAACGAAGTTTCCCAAAATTTGAGGTCTCTAACTGCAATAGTTGCAGATCTAGACCCCCTTTTCTGAAAAGTTGTCAGTCCATGAGCGCGCAACATTTACCAAAACAAAAACATATCAGTGTTGTAGAGCACAATTTTCTCTTTCGGATGATACTGTTCACAAGCTGATTCAGGCAGACTCTTTTTTAATCATTGGCTTTGAACTTTGGTATATTTTACCATTTGCGCTGACAGTGCCAACTGTGAAGAGATCCTGCAGGGCGGTTATAGATGCTGGTTAGTTGCAAATCTGGCAGTATTATGTCCAGCACAAGCATAATGCTTGTTCAAAATTTCGAGTCCGTATCTTTGTTTGCATGGAAGTTGTTGCGGTCTGAATATTGGTCCAAATATGTTCTGATGAGTCGTGACCAATTTTGATGCACACTTTGAGTCATCTTGTTTGACTGGTATTGGCATCCATAATGTTAAAATGTATTTCATCGGAATTAGCATCAAAAACTGTACAGGATTTGAATTGTTTAGCCATTCTTATAAATGTGTTTGGATTTTATTAGACCCCCAAAATGGCATTTTGGTAAATGTCGCGCGCTCATGGACTGACAACCTTTCAGAAAAGGGGGTCAAGATCTGCAACTATTGCAGTTAGAGACCTCAAATTTTGGGAAACTTTGTTTAACACCTGACTCGCGCAACAGATAAAATTTGAACAAAATTGGAGACATGATGGTGGGAACTTTTTTTTAATTTTAGACCACTTGGCATGGAATGACCATGTACATTCCACTTCTGAAATAGAGAAAGCATGTCTATTTTTTTTGCATTCAACTTAGTCCTATCCAAAACACATAAACTCCTATGGTTCGGATATCAAATATCTTAAATGCATACAAACTAATGTAAACATTTCTTAAATCACTAAATATCCCCTATGTCATGTATATTCATATATAAACATTTGTAAAAATGTGCTCAGAAAATCAAAATTGCACAAATACTGTCAAAAAAGACTTGGGCACCATATTTCTATCATTGCACTTTTGGCCGAGCACGGTCCATTGCTTATTCTATCACAAGTATCCAATGTATCAATTCTTGTCTACAATAGAAACAAATTCATTTAACTTTATTTGTAGACATTTTTCATCTAAATATGGAATCTTGAATGCTGTTTGAAGAAATCTTCCAGGATCCCTGCTCTATATATATTCCAGTGCAACGTGATAGAAGGCGTGCTTCTTCAAACAAACATATCCACATTTTTCCTCAACAAGGATCCTAGTTTTAACCTTTACAGCTTCTTCAGGGGGGTATTATCAACTATTGACTATATAGCATTGCATCACACTAGGATTATGTTAAAGTGAAAGGGAGGTTTGGCACTTCCTGTCAATATGCTTGAACATCGTTGAGACTCATTTGTAAGCTGAATATTAGCTGAAATAAAAACTTTTTTTTAATTATAATATATATTTTCATTTTTATGTGGTTAATAGTTGATAATACCCCCTGAAGAAGCCGTGAAGGGCAAAACTGGTCTTTCACCAAACAGCATCATGACACCTCAAAGAAGGCATGAAAAAAACTTCTTTCACATCCATCTCTAAGGGTTATTGGCACCATTTTGAATTCTGGAACTGACCCGAGCAGAAAAAGAGGAGGATTGCTGCAGCCTGGGAACACTGCTTCACCAATACTGACTCCCTGGGTAAGTCCCAGGAAGGACTTGAGATGGAAGAAGGATATGACTCTGGGGAGCAGAACTTTACTAGAAGGGAGCATAGTTATCCTGGCAGTGGCAAAGTTGGTGTGTCAGGGGCTGAGTTGCTGGGGGTGCAGTTCAGGATTGTGCTTGGGGGAGTGCCATAGATTTGTAACAGGGGTGTGAGGGTGTCATGTGGTTGTAATTGGGGGGTGCACAGTTGTGATCAAATTCTGTCAGGGGATGCAGGAGTGTGACTGGGAGGATCAGATTGAGGGGCCCTAAGCCAGGTAGGCGCCTATGCACATCGAACGTGCACCAAATTGGAGTTACCACCAAGTTACCATGTGGCCCTTGTGGTAATTTCAATTTTGGTGCATGTCTGCTATGCGCATCTGAAAATGCGTAATGGATGCGCGCCAAGTGGCATTTGACGCACGTAGGTCATTGCCACCCAGATTTTTTACCGCTAGGTTAATGGCTGATGGTAAGGTCTCAGACCCAAAATGGACACTTGGCAACTTTGATTTTGCCACACGTCCATTTTTGGCAAAAAAAAGAGGCCTTTTTTGCAGGCACGCTAAAAAATGGATCAGCACAAGCCCAAAACCCGCGCCTACACTACTCAAACCATTTGTCAGCACACCTTTGTAAAAGGAGCCCTGAGGGATGTAGAACGGGGAGGAGAGCACTACCACACATCCATTGGAAGTGTTCTGTGCTACTAGACTACTGGTAGTGCAATTGTACTTATCGGCTCTTCTTGAGGTAGCAGTAAGATCAGTGCTATCGACAGTCATGACAGCTAGCATTTGGTACCAACACGTGCTAACTGTCACAGCTGGCCACACCTCCACCTGCCCAATGTCATACCCAGATCTTTCCCAGGAATACATCATTTTTACCATGGTGGCTGCCTTTTTAGTGCGGGAGGCAGTAGCACAGGGCCACGTTATAGTCTACTACATGGTAAACCCTGTGTTAACTGCTTAATGCAACTTAGTGAAATGGCCCCATAAATAACAAAATAACATATAAGTAGCTCTACTTGTGCAAAGCCCAAAATGATGTCACTCTTTTACAGAATGGTCTCTTTTGTAAAATGTCTTCGTTTGATGAACATTACAAAAAATACACATGCTTTTTTGGCTTTGTTATGCATATTTTAGAAAAGATTTCATATTCTCGGAGCCTGTTCAAGAACATAAAAGTTTTTCTTTTCTTTGTTTTTTAAATCATGGAACTTGTGTGTATTTTACTAAAAAGATGTCCTATGTACAGTTATTCTTATAGCTTATATATGAGAATTTGCTATCTTACACTCCATCTGTAAGTTCCTAATTGGATGAACTTTGCTGATGGTCCAGTTTATTTAAATTTGTTATACCAAACCTTTTGCTAATTCTTTATAGGCAATGAATCATAATAAACCAGCAAATGAATAGACATATACATGGATTCTACCTAAGCATAATTTTAACTGCAGGAAAAGGGAGCCATTTCTGAAAGCTTTTATTTTGGCGGGGAAAGCAGCATGCTAACATTTGATTTTCTAATATATTCACATTATTCTACCCCCCCTCCCCCCCTCCATCCACACAAAAATATTGCTGGTGCACAGTATGTGCATTTTTAAAAGTACCTACACTTTTCAGCTGATCATTTTCAAAGTGAAACAACATTCATCCTGAAATCTTTGATGTACTGGTCTCTGGCAAATGCCTTTTATTCCATAGATTAAACAATATTTTACTGATACTCTTTGTTTGTTGTTTAGGGAGGCCTTTGAATGGGAGCAAGGTTTATTGATTCTAAACCTTTGCAGTTGAGCTGTCTGTTAATGCTACTGTATGTTATGTGAGTGCTGCATGTTTGTTACTGTTGATTATGGTGCTTATTTTCAAATAACATAGACTCACAAAGTTACTTTGTAAATCTACATGCTTTGAAAATGAGCCTCCACATATGTTATGTTGTATACTGCTGAGGGTGGGGTTTCTCCCCCCAGATCTTTAAGCTAAAAATATGGCACTTCATAAAAAAGAAATAGATCAATATCTATATATTATATATATTGACATTTTTCTAGCCAGTCAACGCATAACACATCTAAGTATTCAGAGTGTAGCAGTATGTATAGCAAACAAGCTTCCGCCATTCAAATACAATTGTCCCTGCTTTAACACGGAAACATTGCTGCAAACAAAAGGTTCATTGCTAAAGAGAGAATAACATTCCAAACTATTTGCTAACTAGCATGAAAAGATTTTCTATATGCACATAAGCCTGGTAGAGAAATAGTATACATAATTTTTCTACAGGAAAGTAGACACACACAAAAAAAATCTCCTACACCTCATGGAGATACAGGCTTTTTGATGTATTTTGTAAAAGTTGATACATGAAGAATATTTCAACTATAATTTATGGTTGTTTTAAGTGTTAATGAGTTTCTTTGCACAGTTTTCTATCAAAGCAGTCTATTAATTTTTAATGTGAATTAAATTTTAAATATCTAAAGCTACACAAAATATTATTTTAACATTTAAAAATAAAACTTTGCAAATGGTAATCCATGAGCTACAATAATTACCATAGGCTATCACAGCACACACTGAGGCTAGTAAGTTGTGCTATCCTTGAAGGGGGCTTTTACTAATGATTAGTGCATGTTATCAGCAGCAGGGCCCATAGGAATAAAATGGGCCCCATGGGAGATAACACATGCTAATCATTAGTGAAAGATTCCTTTAGTATGGTAACATGAAGGCAAATTTTAAATAGCTCATGTATGTGAGATAATCTATATGGGATTTAAAATGAATATATAAATGGCAGTATATTTGAAGAGCAGGTATGCACATGTACATCAGATCTACTACTTACTACTACTACTACTTATCATTTCTAAAGCGCTACTAGATGTCCGCAGCGCTGTACACTTGAACATGAAGAGACAGTCCCTGCTCGACAGAGCTTACAATATAATTAGGACAGACAAACAGGACAAACAAGAGATCTACCCCTGGGAATACAAACATTTTTTAAAATTAGTTGTTGAAAATACATACAAATGAAATAAGCACACTTTGATGTGTAATTGGCCCATGCAAAAAACTAGGTGGTGGTGGGGGGGGGGAGGGTACTAAAGTGCTCATGCATTGTAACCTATCTGAGGCTCCAAGAAAGCACGAAGGCAGACGGTCTGCAAACTCCAAGATGGAAAACAAAAAAAGCAGATCGTGTAGAAATGAAATGCAATTTATTTAAACAATACAACAATATTTATATGAGTACAAACAGCCCGACACAGGCCGTGTTTCGCCCAACTGGGCTGCTTCAGGGGCTATAAAAGATATTTAAAAAATAAAATTGGTGAGTAATCTGCTGTAATATTACATATCTAGGTAACATACATAAAAATTATATACACATACATGTATATGCACATACAACAAATATATCATGTATATACATACATAAATTTAAAATAATATGTATCTCATAAAACATGCCCTATATATAACACTTATCGCTTGGGCAATACATATATAGAGAACATCATCTAAAATTATATTAAATATTGATAAAACAGAAATCAAAAGAAAAGGAACAGCTATATCCTATGTATACATGAGAATGAATTAACATAGGCTAAGACACCCACCTATACAGAAAATCCTTTGTTGCCAAATATAAGGCAAAATGTAGAAATCCTGTTAATTTAAAAAGATTTGTGTGAGTAAATATCAATGTTATATGCTAAAATAGAGAACTTGACTTGTTTTAAAAAAATGTGTTTTAAAAAAAATGTATTAGACTCACATGCATCAAGGGTTGGTTTGGAAAAAACCCATGCATCAAGGGTTGGTTTGGAAAAAAACAGCTGAGTCAGAGATTTCAAAACGTGATCCACTGATCTAGAAAGAGGTGGAGACAATAATGTATATGTCTCTATGTATAATTTATAACGTAATTCTGTGCACAGTTTATAAAAAGATCAATAGTGACAACTTGTATATTTGAATCCATTTCGAATACGCTGTTAAAAAAGCCTTGAAACAAAAATTCTACTTACATGGAGCCAGTGCTTCGGTCACATATCTCTGGGTTTGCTGAAAAAAGCTCACAGCAAACAGAGGAAGCTTAAGACAGGAAACAGGGGGTCAGAGGTCAGTCTCAAGGACACAATTGTCCCACAAAATTTGTATTTAGGATCGATAATATATAATGTGACAATCGAAGAAAAAATGGACCATGTAATTAAATAAATAAATAGCAACGTGCCATTATTAGCACTTGCCCCCTTTATTTAAAAAAAACAAAAAGACAAAAAAAAAAATTTACAGCGGTGTGCCACTAATATGATTTTCCCTTTTATTTGAAAAATGAAAGATATTCATAAGAGTCTGTAGAATCAAATAAATACTGGATAAAAAGTGAATAAATTTTGAAAAAAGTCAGAATAACACAGCAAATACACTAGGCAATAAAAATTGATGTATGGTGGATGTCTTCAATGCCTATCTTATATATAATATAATATTGATTCTTAAAAGGCAGCGATCATAAGAAGGTTATAGAAAAACAGACAAATCTGTGTCAGCATTTAAGCCATGTGGATGGAGGGTATTTAAATTATAAATAAATTCTTGCTCTTTCCGTAACAAAAATGTATCTGCTGAACCACCTCTCCACTTGTTCTTATATACATAAATAGCACAAAATTTATACTCTTCAAATTTATGGCCAAGGGCCAATGAATGTGCTACTAGTGGTTTTTCTAACGATTTATTCTTTAGAGCGCTCCTATGTTCTATGATTCTAGTGTTAAGTTTTCTTTTGGTTTTGCCTATATAGATGTTCTGTTTGAACCAAGGAAGCTCTTTGACCTCTGACCTTTTTAGTTTCCATGACACCATCAGCTATAAAAGATACATTTTTATATATATATGTTTTTTATATATCCCGTTGTTGAATATTGTCCACTTTACATGGTCCATTTTTTCTTCGATTGTCACATTATATATTATCGATCCTAAATACAAATTTTGTGGGACAATTGTGTCCTTGAGACTGACCTCTGACCCCCTATTTCCTGTCTTAAGCTTCCTCTGTTTGCTGTAAGCTTTTTTCAGCAAACCCAGAGATATGTGACCGAAGCACTGGCTCCATGTAAGTAGAATTTTTGTTTCAAGGCTTTTTTAACAGCGTATTCGAAATGGATTCAAATATACAAGTTGTCACTATTGATCTTTTTATAAACTGTGCACAGAATTACGTTATAAATTATACATAGAGACATATACATTATTGTCTCCACCTCTTTCTAGATCAGTGGATCACGTTTTGAAATCTCTGACTCAGCTGTTTTTTTCCAAACCAACCCTTGATGCATGGGTTTTTTCCAAACCAACCCTTGATGCATGTGAGTCCAATACATTTTTTTTAAAACACATTTTTTTAAAACAAGTCAAGTTCTCTATTTTAGCATATAACATTGATATTTACTCACACAAATCTTTTTAAATTAACAGGATTTCTACATTTTGCCTTATATTTGGCAACAAAGGATTTTCTGTATAGGTGGGTGTCTTAGCCTATGTTAATTCATTCTCATGTATACATAGGATATAGCTGTTCCTTTTATTTTGATTTCTGTTTTATCAATATTTAATATAATTTTAGATGATGTTCTCTATATATGTATTGCCCAAGCGATAAGTGTTATATGTAGGGCATGTTTTATGAGATACATATTATTTTAAATTTATGTATGTATATACATGATATATTTGTTGTATGTGCATATACATGTATGTGTATATAATTTTTATGTATGTTACCTAGATATGTAATATTACAGCAGATTACTCACCAATTTTATTTTTTAAATATCTTTTATAGCCCCTGAAGCAGCCCAGTTGGGCGAAACACGACCTATCTGAGGCTGTCACCTGCATGTATGAAGTCAATTGTGGGCAGCAGCATTTTCCATGTGTAGGTGATGAGATTTCTCAGACTGTACACATGCAACATTCATATATATTTCCTGTACATGTAAGAGGCAGTGTACATCAGTTATACATGGCTTCCTGCACTCTCCACATATAGGGCCCCATTTACTAAGCTGCGCTACAAGCGCATTAGTGCTTTTAGCGTGCGCTAACCATTAGCCGCGTTGTGTAGGCACCTACAATATTCCTATGGGCGCCAACACAGTTAGTGCGCACTAATTTTGTGCATGCGTTAAAAATGCTAGTGCACCTTAGTAAAGAGAGTCCATAATGTGCAAAGAGTGTGAATCATTTCCTGATATTATATGCATACAAAAACCATCATGCATATGTGATCATAACACACTATTGGAAAAGAGTGTGCCCTCTGTGCATTCTGCACATTTATTCATAAATTCAACATAAACAGAGCAAAGGGACTGGTATTCTGATTAGATCAAAGCTTTCTGCATGACAGACCATAATTCAATAATGAATAAAGAATTACTAAGAAATAGTAATGTACAAAATAACGTATAACTTAAAACTAACTTTTATCATTTTTTCTAAAGTTTTGAAAATCTGCCCTCCCCCAATTCCCTTCCCAACCCCTCCACCCCTTAAAAGTCAGACCAAAACAATCAGGTTCCCATATTTTCTGATGTCTTCCATTGTTGAGGACTCTTTTTATCCATTCGGGGGGGGGGGGGGGGAGGGGATTCTATTCATGGCGCCTAAAATAATCCGCTCCAAAAACATTTTCGCCTAAGCGTATTCTATAAGTGGCATCTAGATTTAGGTGCAGTATATAGAATATACTTAGTTGATATCCCAGCTCCTAAAACTACATGCATTCTTTTATACCAACAGAAACATGGCGTATCCCAGCATGTAAATTTAGGGCTCTTCAGCTTGGAAAAGAGATGGCTGAGGGGGGATATGATTCAGATCTACAAAATCCTGAGTGGACTGGAATGGGTGGAGGTGAAGTGGTTTTTCTCTCATTCAAAAAGTACAAAGGCCAGGGGACACTCAATGACATTGCGTGGGAATATTTTTAAAACAAAAAATATTTTTTTCATTCAAACAATAGTTAAGCTCTGAAACTCATTGCCGGAGGATGTGGTAACGATGGTTATTGTCTGCTTTTAAAAAAGGTTTGAACAAGATCCTGAAGGAAAGGTCCATAGCCTGTTATTGAGATGGACATGGGGGAAGTCACTTCTTGCCCTGGGATTGGTAGTATGGAATGGTGCTGCTAATTGTGTTTCTGCCAAGCACTTGTGACCTGGATTGGCCACTGCTGGAAGCAGGATACTGGGCTGGATGGACCGTTGGTCTGACCCAGTATGGCTGTTCTTAAGTTCCTGTGTTCTTATACATAGTATTAAATCATACCTTATGCCATGAGTTTATTTGTTGGGTAGACTGGATGCACTGTACAGGCAATGTCACTATGTTATGTTACTATTGGGCTCATTTTTTGAAAGAGAAGGACGTCCATCTTTCGACATAAATCAAAAGATGGACGTCCTTCTCCCAGGGACGTTCAAATCGGTATAATTGAAAGCCGATTTAGGATGTCTCCAACTGCACTCCGTCGCAAGGACAGCCAAAGTTCAAGGGGGGCATGTCAGAGGTGTAGTGAAGGTGGGACTTGGGCATGCCTAACACTTGGATGTCCTTGACCCATAATCGAAAAAATCAAGGATGTCCCTGACGAACACTTGGACGTTTTCACCCGGATGTGTTTTTCTTACTATTAAGTCACAAAAAGGTGCCCAAAGTGACCAGATGACCACTGGAGAGAATCGGGGATGACCTTCTGTTACTCCCCCAGTGGTCACTACCCCCTCCCACCCTCAAAAAACATCTTTACAAATATGTTGTGCCAGCCTCAGATGTCGTACTCAGGTCCATGACAGCGCATGCAGGTCCCAAGAGCAGTTTTAATGAATACTGTATTACACTTGATACAGGTGGACACAGACCCATATCCCGCCACCGCACACACACCTGTTACATTTGTGGAGGAAACAGCGAGCCCTCCAAAGCCTACCACAAACCCACTGTACCCATATATAGGTGCCTCCTTTCACCCGTAAGGGCTATGATAATGGTGTACAGTTGTGGGTAGTGGGTTTTGGGGGGGGGGGGGCTCAGCACACAAGGTAAGGGAGCTATGTACCTGGGAGCAATTTATGAAGTCCACTGCAGTGCCCCCTATGGTGCCCGGTTGGTGTCCTAGCACGTCAGGGGGACCAGTGCACTACAAATCCTGGCTCCTCCCATGCCCAAATGGCTTGCATTAGGGCGTTTTTGACATGGCTGTCTTTGGTTTTGAAAATTGCCGAAAGTCAGAAACATCCAAGTCTAGGCACATCCAAATTTAAGGATTTGGACATCCCTGACGGTATTTTTGAAACAGAAGATGGACGCCCCTGGATTTTGCCGTTTTTCAAGGACATCCAAATCGCAACTTGGACGTCTCTTTCAAAAATGCCCCTCCATGTTACTATCGTCTGACCTACTGGTATATTCAAAATTGGCAAGGTTTTCATTCTACATTATCTAGGAAATCTGGAGAAAAGTTAAGGCAAATAAGAATCCCTTAATATAAGACGCTATGCTGGCTCAAAAGTGCCAGATGGCCTAACATGTTATGAAAGCAGATGCCAATGAGATGAAAAAATAAACAGGAGTTAAAAAAGAATTACTCTGAGCCCCCCCCCCCCCCCTGCAAAATCATGACTGAGATAAACTTTTATTTTTAAATTTACACATGCATTTGAACTGCTGTAAAACTCAGCAAGGAACTTTTCTCCTATAAATGAATATTTACATTCTAAAATGGGGATTATACGTCTAAGTATTTAGCCTAAACCACACTCCACCATGTCCGCTTGAGATCTCTACATGGTGTGGATCTCCATGTGCAAATAGTGTCTTTCTCCATGGATCTCCATGTACAAATAGTGGCATTTATATAAAAGCCACTGTTTACGCATGAGATATTTATAAATAAAGGCCAAAATTTAATATTAGAGCTTATTTGCAAATGTAATTCAGATACTTGCTAAGTAAAGATCCACACACACATTTTAGTATGGTATTGAATATTCTTGACAACATGTTTTATAAAATTCATGCCGTCCTAGATTAAAGTACTTTTCCATAAAATTTAAAAATCTGTCACAGCAGAACTTATCTATATTTCCCCAGGCTGTGGAATGACAGTAAAAATGTAGATCTTTGTGCCTCTTCCATGTTTGTGAATCCAGATATGAATATCTATCTCCACTGAGGATTTAAATCATCTTTCTTTCATGAAAGAAGCACAGTAAAAAATGTTCAGGGTATGAGTACTCATTACTAATCCAGCTTTTTCAACTTTAAAATTTTCAGGTCTCCTCTTCTGGTTTTCTAACAGTGTTACCAGTATTTTTAAGATGGCTCCAATAAGCTGACTTCAGGAACACATTACAATAACAAACTGATCTCATAACTTTACCTTATTATATTATTAAATATTAGTCTATCTGTAGTGACACCAAATACAAATTTGTGTTTTTGCTCTTATGGATAATATGATAGGATTTTACACAGTAGGCAAATACTAAGCTACCAGTGATTCCCTTTAAAAAATAAATATTAAAGGGAAATTACCTTGGAAAAATAATGAGGTCAGTTTTCAAAAAGAATATGAAATGCAGTTTTATAAAAGGCACCTAGTGTCCTATGGGTGAGGAGGTGAAGCTGCACCTGCTCTGGGATCCTTTCAGAGTCGAATGGATGCTTGATGCATTCCCATTGACTTCTGATGAATGTGACTAGAACCTTGAAATCACACCAGCCCTCCCTCTCTCCTTGTATTTATGCAGAGTATGTCTTAAAGATGTATCAGATACAATCGTAATAATGTCGTTGTATCGCTCCATGGTGTAACCGCACCTTGAGTATTGTGTTCTATTCTGGTCGCCGTATCTCAGGAAAGATATAGCAGAATTGGAAAAGGTGCAGCGAAGGGCGACTAAAATGATAGCAGGGATGGGACGACTTCCCTATGAAGAAAGACTAAGGAGGCTAGGGCTTTTCAGCTTTGAGAAGAGACGGCTGAGGGGAGACATGATAGAGGTATATAAAATAATGAGTGGAGTGGAACAGGTGGATGTGAAGTGCCTGCTCACACTTTCCAAAAATACTAGGACTAGGGGGCATGCGATGAAACTACAGTGTAGTAAATTTAAAACAATTCGGAGAAATATTTCTTCACCCAACGCATAATTAAACTCTGGAATTCGTTGTCGGAGAACGTGGTGAAGGCGGTTGGCTTGGCAGAGTTTAAAAAGGGGTTAGATGGTTTCCTAAAGGACAAGTCCATAAAGCACTACTAAATGGACTTGGGAAAAATCCACAATTCCAGGAATAGCATGTATAGAATGTTTGTATGTTTGGGAAGCTTGCCAGGTGCCCTTGGCCTGGATTGGCTGCTGTCATGGACAGAATGCTGGGCTCAATGGACCCTTGGTCTTTTTCCAGTGTGGCATTACTTATGTACTTTGTAGAATAGTACTTAGCTTAGGGCTGGTGCCATATGTTCTTCTGAATACTGTAGAGTACCTCGCAGTGGATTACCGGAGTTCTATGGGTGGGTGGACGTAATCGTGAAGTGAATAAAATACGCCAACTTGCTAATCCACTATGTTCAGCTCTCTCTTCTTACTCTCCTTATTCTCGAATTTGTAGTACACTGGATCCAGAACATTCTATGGCAAATATTAGAGACCTTGGTGAATCTAACATTTGACCTACAGCATGCTGACATCTTGCAGCAGCAGCACCCCATTCATGGCTCTTGACCTGGCAACTGCCTACCACACTCACTCAGTGTTTCCACCCCCATCCCTAGTTTGTAATGATATAACTGGACATAAATTTTATATCTGTTAAAAAATGTATATAGTTGGACCTGTTGCAAAAAACTTTAAACAGTTTACTTGCAATGCAAACAGTTGTTGATATGTTTGAAATCTCATGTAACATTATTGCACATGTTATGGCACTGTTTCATATTCTCCTGATGAAGTAGCGAAACAGACGGGTCCCTTGTTGTCTATCCATAAAATTGAAACGTTGGTTATATCAATATGGGGAGCTCCTTGGAACATGCTGCACTGTATGGTCTATACTGAGAAAGGAAAGCCAAGATTTTGGATCATTTGCAGGATCATCATAACCAGGATTTAAAGCTAAGTGAAAAGATTTTGAATATGAGATTATCCTTAGGTTTCCTAAGACTGATACACGTCAGCTAAGTGCAACTTATATCCCTGGATGTGTATTTTGAATGAGTGAGCTCCTCTGATGAGATTGGAAAATGTTTTTCACATCCTTTGTATAATAGGGTGCTAGATTTATGCACTGGGATGGACATATTGATAAAATTAAATATATCCCCTGATCCGTTTTTTGGCCACAAAATCTTTTTCTCCCCATGATTGAGAGTAAATGGGAGTTTTTTTATGTCTGTGGTTTGTTTCGGAGGAGGGAGGAGCCAATGATGACAGCCACCAGAGGGGAGTCCTAAATATAGGTTCCCTGTGATTTTGAGGCTAATTTGTATAATTGATTTAGATTTGATAATTGGTCAGCCCCATTGCTCAATCTAACTCTCAGGTAGAGTGTATTTATACTGATTTTCTGTACACGTTATCACCCTCCATCACTCCTCTTTCCCAGCAGCCCAAACATATTCCATGCTTGCAATAACTAGATCACATCCTGATCACCCAAACTGTCTGCTATATATGGGGCCTTGAAATGCCTAGTGCCTCTGAACCAGCAACAACACAAATCATGTGGTATATAAAGTGGGGTCCACACTTACCTTGTAACATTCTCAAATGATGGTTTGGTCATTGGAGATATAGAACACATCTTTTGTGACAGAGTTGTTCTCACATCCCACACAGACCTTGAGGGATAGTGAATTGATGGATGCAATGGCATAGCTTGATGTTGGATATTTATTTATTTGTTGCATTTGTATCCCACATTTTCCAACCTATTTGCAGGCTCAATGTGGCTTACATAGTACCATGATGGTGAACGTCAATTCCAGTATGAGAGATACAGAGTAGTAATTGCGTTAAAGTACATGAGTTGCAGAGTGAATTAGGTGGTTAAGAGGAGAAATTAAGTGTCCTGATCGGGTAGCAAGTTTCGTTGAGTTGCTTGATTCGGGTATTTAGGTTGAACTGTTATGGTACGCCTTCTTGAACAAATTGGTATTTAATGATTTCCAAAAGATTGTTATGTCATGCATTGTTTTCCATGAGGCCCAGGACATGCTGCTTGCTACAAAGCCATGACAGGCCGTGAGTGTCCAGGTTTGTAACACATTTCATATATGTATGAGGATCTCCCATGGAGGTAAAAGATGTTCAGAGCACGAGCATCCAGCCCATAGAGGTGTCCATGAGAACACCATACCCCTCACAAATTGCACAAATTGCATATCAAAAAACCCCAAATACATGGTGAACAAGTGTGACAGATCCACAAATGCTGAAAAATGGTCACATCTCACAACTCTAATGCTTCAACTACGACTGTCTGAAAGGGGTTTAATGGCAAGTACTACCACAGGCCTAACATACTACTTGTTTTGAAGATAGAGGCTGGAAGAGTATATGTATGATCAGGAAAAGAGTGAGGGCCTAGCTCAGCCATGCCATTAAACAGAATCTTCAAGACTGAACCATCTAGAAGTCAACTTACACAGTGTAAGGCTACCAGCTTCCTGGGTAGGTGTTAAGTAGCAGTGCTCCTCTGAGGAGTAAGAAGAGGGCAACGCTGGTAACAGTGGTATCATATAAAAGGATTGGGAGTGGACTGGGTTTAGTGAATATATCACTGATAAAGGAAACAGGTGTGAGCCCCATATTGCTTTTGGATATGGCAGTTGGGCTGATTATAGAAACCATGGTTACCTGACATCAGGTCACAGGAGCATAACCATTTCCCAAGTGCCTCAACTTTGGAACGATGAGACTGACTAATTTGTGTACCATACTGAGTCTAAAATAAGCGCCTGATGTCAAACACATGTGTGTGGAGGTGTTACTCACCACCTTAGGGAGCCATTATGTGTGTGTTATAAAACAGGGACCATTGGAAGTCATTGCCCACATTGTGCAGAGATGGCAGAGAACATGGCAGCACCAATAATGGCGCAAACATTTTCATGTAAATTTGTTTCCTGGAACATACATGGTCTTCGACATATCATTAAAAGGAAGAAGACCATTATTGCTTTAAAAAGAATGAATGCCCACGTGATATTTTTACAAGAAAAAACATCTTCCTGATGTAGAATTTTTTGCTAAAAATACTAATTGGATTAATCTCACAATTGGTTCTCCTGCACAGGGAAAAAAAATGGTGTTGCGATTCTCCTCCATAAAGACCTAAATGGACAAATTAAGTATGAATCTTCTGATACTGAAGGAAGATGGGTTCTAGCGAAAGTATCTGTATTGCAACAAGATTTTCTGTTGTTAAATGTGTATGCCCCTAATCAAGCTTGTCATTGTTTCTTTACTGCAGAATGTGAACCATTACCTCTAATAATCGCTGGTGACTTTAATATGCCTTTGGACTCTTGGTTAGATAGGCAATCTAGGGCTTGTTACCATGTACCTAAAGCCCAAACTACTTTGCAATCATTGATTGATTCATATCACCTCACATACCCATGGAGGCAATTTTCACCTACTGCTAGGGAATACACTTTTTTCTCAACCCCACATCACAGTTTCTCTCATATTTCTTATCTCCAATAATCTTCTCCGGAATGTTCTCAAAGTTCATATAGAACCTATTACTCTCTCAGACCATGCAGCAACATCTTTTTCTTTCCAATTGAATTCAGCTAATCCTCTTAGATCTCCTCAATGGAGATTCAATTCTCAACTCCTTACGGTAGATACTTATGTACAACGAATTACTGAATTTAATAATAATTTGTTTTTGTCAAAATGACCCTTCTGATATTAATGCAATAGTAACCTGGGAAGCCTATAAGGCCTCCTTACGATGAGAGTTTATTTCCATATCTGCACATCAAACTAAAGAAAACAATAAACAGTTAACTGAATTGGAAGCTCTTATTAAAGATTTAGAACACAAATAGAACAGAAATCAGAGATATGTAATTCTCTCATTAAGTACAAATATGAATACAATAAAATATGGAGCCAAAGAGCTGGTGAAGCACTTTTTATTCAAAAACGTTCTATTTATTCTAAAATTAATCAAATGGGAACATCTCTAGCCAATTACTTGAAACACAAAAGACTCAAACCTCAAATTCCAATTATTAACCACAATAGTAATATTCTATCCTCTTCAAATGTATTCTTGAAGCATTCCACTCCTTTTATACCAATTTATATAAATCAGAATTCTCAGGTGATTCAGCAGACTTAGATTCATTTTTGCAGTCTTTACCTTGCAAAAAGTGGAATGCTCATGATATCAAACATATGCAATCTCCTATAACATCTAAGGAACTCCAAACGGCAGTCTCCCAATTGAAAACTAAAAAATCTCTGGGACCTGATGGTATTTCTTGTGAATTTTATCAACTTTTTCTCAAAGATATTTTACCTCATTTACTCTCCTATTTTCATTTGCTTGAAGTGAACCCTGCTACTAATAATCGTTTTGCAGAAGCTACTATTACTGTTCTCCCAAAACCAAATAAGGACTCTAATTTCCAATTATAGACCAATCTCTCTGCTTAATGTTGACTATAAGGTGTATGCAAAGGTATTATCTAATAGACATTAAAATTATTGGGAACATTATTCATCCCAATCAAGTTGGCTTCATGCCTCACCGTCTTATCACAGATAACGCAAGACTTTTCCACCAGATCTCTTTCATTGCTAAAACATTTCCTTCTCCCATCATAGCTTTATCTATTGATGCAGAGAAGGCATTTGATAGAGTAGAGTGGCCTTTCCTATTTAAAGTGCTTGATTGGTTTGGTGCTCCAAATCTTTTCACATCTGAAGTAAAATTATTATACACTAATCTAACTGCCCTTATATTAATAAATAATACCCTATCAAACCCTATTCAGCTAGAAAAAGGTACTAGACAAGGCTGCCCACTTTCTCATCTCCTTTTTAATATTGCTCTAGAGCCGTTCCTCATGGCAATCAGGAAAAATACAAATATCACTGGTATTGGTACTATAGAATTAGAGATTAAAATTTCTGCCTATGCAGATGATGTGATGTCATTCCTCTCCAATCCTAATTCTTCCCTGACTGCTCTATTCCAATTTATCTCCGTATACTCCAAATTCTCTGGCTATAAAATTAATAAACAAAAAACGGAAGTACTCCCACTTAATGTACATTCAACTCCTGATATGGTTTTGTTGCATTGTCTGATATGGTCATCCAAACATATTCGATCATTACGTATTGACCTCTGTCACACCTCAGAAGAAACACTTGAATTAAAAAAAAACATTCTGAAGATGATTGAAATTCTATCTAACTCAAGGAGTCCCCTTCACCTATCATGGTGGGGATGTCTAGATACAATTAAAATGATGCTAATGCCCAAAATTAACTTTATCCTTTGTATGCTGCCTATTCTATTACCTAAGTCTTTGTACTCTCAAATGGATAAAATCTTGTCAAACTTTTTATGGGCTTCTAAGCCTCCCAAAATTGCTTTGAAAACCCTTAAAATACCAAAGAAAATGCTGGTGTTCTTTTTCCAGATTTTTTTGTATACCATAAAGCATTTATATTACAACAAGCCTCTTACTGGCTAATAGAACCTCTAAATTATTCACCAGCATGGTTATCAATAGAACAATCTCTATGGGGTTCACCTTTAAATTCCCACTGCAGCTCCTTGTGACTCTGGGCAAGTCACTTAACCCTCCATTGCCCCTGGTACAAAATAAGAACCTGAATATATATAAATTGCTTTGAATCTAGTTGCAAAAATCTCATAAAGGTGGTATATCAAGTCCCATTTCCCTTTAAATTCTAATTTTTTACCAATGTTCATACCAGCACATTTGAAAATTAATAACATAATTCTCTCATCGTTTTCCTGCCTCCATGAGTTGGATAATTACATGGATGTCCCGAGCAACAAATCTTTACATTCTACTCTCTGGGGTAATCCATTAATCAAAATTGACCTATGACCTTTGGTGCCAACTGTGGTCTGTTATAGCTAATATACTTCCCTTATAAGGTCCAATTGCGCCTTCTGTTGTCATGTTTGGCTCTTTGTTATTGCATGATCAATTAGATCTTTCCCAACAAAAATTACTGAATGTTTTCATAACTGCTGCACTCAAAATGGTTCTCACACATTGGAAACATAATTCTAACCTTAATCCTCACTCTTGGTGGCCCTCAATACTGCAAACTTATAAATTTGATTAATCTTTAGCAGATAAATTTGGGAAGATATGTTCAGTAGCTAATATCTGGTCTCCAGTGGATGTTTATATAAAATCTCACTTTTCTTAATAAACTTACTTCTAGAATATTATAGCTTGTGACGCAGTACCTATTCAGGCACAATTTATCCAATATGGCAATATGTTTCTTTTGTTTGTACATTTCATTTCATGTTAACACTTGTTGTTCTATTCAGAATAATATTATATGTTAATTTCTAAGTTCAATAAAAATTCATGGACTTAAAAAAAAATGAAGTCAGATAAAGACCAGCCAGCTTATTTTCGAAGGAGATCGCCAGCCATCTTCTGACACAAATCGAGAGATGGCCGGCGATCTCCTGAAGCCGGCCAAATCGGTAAAATTGAAAGCCGATTTTGGCCAGCGCCAACTGCTTTCCTTCGCTGAGCAGGCCAAATTTCTAGGCAGGGTACAGAAGGCGGGACAGGGCGGGCGGGGGCGTGGTAATGAGATGGCCGGCTTCGCCCAATAATGGAAAAAAGATGGCCGGCTCTGACGAGCATTTCGCCGGCTGCACTTGGTCCACTTATTTTTAGGACCAAGTCTCAAAAAAGTGCCCCAATTGACCAGATGACCACCGGAGGGAAATGGGGATGACCTCCCCTTACTCCCTCAGTGTCATTAATCCCCTCCCACCCAAAAAAAATACATTTTTGGACAGCCTGTATGCCAGCCTGAAATGTCATACCCAACTCCCTGACAGCAGTATGCAGGTCCCTGGAGCAGTATTTAGTGGGTGCAGTGCACTTCAGGCAGGTGGACCCAGGCCCATCCTGTTACACTTGTGGTGGTAAATGTTGAGCCCTATAAAACACTCTAACCCCCCCCCCCCCCCCCGCAAAACCCACTGTACCCAAATGTAGGTGCCCCCATTCACCCCTTAGGGCTATGGTAGTGGTGTACAGTTGTGGGGAGTGGGATTTTGGGGGGGGGATTTGGGGGGCTCAGCACCCAAGGTAAGGGAGGTAAGCACCTGGGAGCAATTTTGAAGTACATTGCAGTGCCCCCTAGGGTGCCCGGTTGGTGTCCTGGCATGTCAGGGGGACCAGTGCACTACAAATGCTGGCTCCTCCCATGACCAAAGGGCTTGCATTTCGCCGGGTATGAGATGGTCGGGCCTGGTTTCCATTATTGCTGAAAACCGAAGCCAGCCATCTCTAAACCCGGCGATCTCAACATTTGGCCTAAATGTTGAGATTTAGCCAGCCACAACCGTATTATCGAAAGAAAAGATGGCCGGCCATCTTTTTCGATAATACGGTTGGCTTCGCCCCTTTGCGGAGTCTGCCCCGAAGATGGCCGGCGCCGTTCGATTATGCCCCTCTAAATCACCTATCCACGCCATCTATTATCCCTTCCTCTGCCTTAGAGATTCTATGTACTTGTCCCATCTGTACCATCTACTATCCCTTCCTCTCCATTAGAGATCCTATGTACTTGTCCCAAGCTTTCTTGAATTCTGATACAGTGTTCATCTCCACCACCTTCACCAGAAGGTCATTCCACAAATTCACCACCCCTCACATTACTCCTGAATCTGTTCCATTTTGCCTTCACCCTATGCACCCTCATTCCAGAGGAATGAGTTTTTACACATGGTTGGAATTTTGTAAGTTTTTTTTGTTCTGTTACACATCCTTTCACTCTTTGAACTTGCTTTAAAAATGTGCTTGTATATAGCAATTTGAGAGTTTTTGTTATCCAACATGTTCCACTACTGGCTCTGTTTCTGTTATCTCAGTTTGTATAAAATATTTTCAGTGGCTAGTAAAGACTCTCAGTTTATGACATCTGCAATTCTGATTACTTTCCTTTAATTTCTCAGCACAATCACACTTTCTAAATGTTTACAAATCAATTTGCAAATAAATTAGTATGTTTTTTTTCTATTTACTCACATTAGTGGAATATATTTGTAAGTGCCTGCGAAAATTAGTATGCAGTGACCTGAAATATTCCCTGTAGTCTGAAGCAGAACAAAATGAATTTGAATGAAGAAAAAGTGTGCAAATAGTAAACATATAAAGTAGGAGTTTGTTTCATCATGAAAGAATAACACCCCCTTTTACAAAGCTGCGCTAGTGGCTGCCGGTGCGGTAATGCTGACACAGCTCATTCAAAGTGAATGGGCTGTATCGGCATTACCGTGCGGCTTGTAAAAGGGGGTGGGGGGGGGGGGGTAAGTTTGAAAACATTCAAAATGTAATTATTAAGAAAACAGAAGTCTTGATTAATATGACTTACCAACATTTGCTGCCACAAATCAAATTTATGTTTCCAAAAAATGCCTTAACAAGACCCAGAACAAGCAAAAGTATCTCTCCAATCACAGTAGCTTAGTTGATTGAAACAAATCCTGAATGAAAAAATAACCTGTTTCTGTTGTTTGAAGTGAAGTGGAAGCAAAGGACTAAGGGCTCCTTTTACAAAATGGCACTACTGATTAGCGTGCATTGAATGCAAAGAAGCCCATTCACATTCAGCGAATGCTAATCGGTAGTGCTGCTTCGTAAAAGGAGCCCTAAATATGCTGAATAAGAAACTGTCAAAAAACCAGGATACATTTATTCAAAGGTTTATAGCAGGAGAAACCTATAAGAAAATCTCTTTTGTTTCTGTCAGAGTAGTCAAAAATATTTTCTTTAAGTATCAACTGCTGTGTATGAATTAAATCCAGATATTCAGCAAGAATATCCGAATAACGGCTGGCACCGAATATCTGGATTACTACACTGACTGTCAGTGCTCTCCAAACTTTATCCAGATAGTTATATGGTTAGTGGATTTACTATTGCTGCTAGTCTGCTAACTACACAGTCTGTCACAACTCTGTTCCTGGACTGTTCAGTGCCAACACAGTCTGTTAGGGTATTGGGGGGCCCTTTTACTAAGGTGCCAAAAAATGGCCTGTGCTTGTGTAGGCTCATGAATTGGATGCACACAGATCCATTTTTCAGTGAGTCTGCAAAAAAGGCCTTTTTTGCCGAAAATGGATATGCGTCAAAATAAAAATCTGTGCCCGTCCATTTTGGGCCTGAGACCTTATCGCCACCGTTTGACATTGTGGTAAGGTCTCATGTGTTAACCAGGTGGTAATTGTCAGTGTGCGTACACTGCTGATTACCGCGGGTTTTTGACACCCATCAAATTTAGAATTACCACCTGGGGTACCCAGTAGCTAGGTGGTAGTTCTAATTTGACATGCGTTGTATGTGCGTAGGTGCCTATCCAGCTTATTTTGATGGAGAAGGGCGCCCATCTTCTGACACAAATCGGGAGATGGGCGTCCTTCTCCTAAGGGCGCCCAAATCAGCATAATCAAAAGCTGATTTTGGGCATCCTCAACTGCTTTCCGTCACAGGGACGACCAAAGTTCAAGGGGGCGTGTCAGCAGTGTACCAAAGGCGGGATGGGGGCGTGGTTAAGAGATGGCCGTCCTCGGCCGATAATGGAAAAAAGAAGGGCGTACTTGACAAGCATTTGGCCGACTTTACTTGGCCCCTTTTTGTTCATGACCAAGCCTCGAAAAGGTGCCCGAACTGACCAGATGACCACTGGAGGGAATCGGGGATCACCTCCCCTTACTCCCCCAGCGGTCACCAACCCCCTCCCACCCCAAAAAAAAAACAAATTAAAAAACATTTTTTCCAGCCTCTATGCCAGCCTCAAATGTCATACCCAGCTCCATCACAGCAGTATGCAGGTCCCTGGAGCAGTTTTTAGTGGGTACTGCAGTGCACTTCAGGCAGGCGGACCCAGGCCCACCCCACCTACCTGTTACACTTGTGCTGGTAAATGGGAGCCCTCCAAAACCCACCAGAAACACACTGTACCCACATCTAGGCATTCCCCATTACCCTTTAAGGGCTATGGGTAGTGTTGTACAGTTATGGGTAGTGGGTTTTTTTTTGGGGGGGGGGTTTGGGGGGGATCAGCACCCAAGTTAAGGGAGGTATGCACCTGGGATCAATTTGTGAAGTCCACTGCAGTGCCCCCTAGGGTGCCCGGTTGGTGTCCTGGCATGTGAGAGGGGACCAGTGACCTACGAATGCTGGCTCCTCCCATGACCAAATGGCTTGGATTTGATCGTTTTTGAGATGGCCGTCCTCGGTTTTCATTATCGGCGAAAACCGAGTTCGCCCATCTCTCAGGTTGACCTAAATGTCAAGATGGTAGACCTAAATGTTGAAAAATGTTGAAAAATGGACGCCCATCTTGTATCGATAATATGGGATGCCCCGCCCCCTTCGCCGGGGCGTCCTTAGAGATGGGTGCCCTTAAAGATGGGCACCCAGTTCGATTATGTCCTTCTATCCTGCTTATAATCGAAATAGAAAAACGCCTATATTGTGACCCAAATCGGGAGATAGACGTTTATCTCACAAAAACGAATAAAGCGGTATAATCGAAAGCCAAATTTGGACGTTTTCAACTGCACTCCGTCGCGGATGCGGACAAAGTTGATGGGGGCGTGTTGAAGGCGTGGTGAAGCCGGAACTGGGGCGTGGTTATCGGCCGATCAGAGATAGGCGCCTTTCGCCGATAATGGAAAAAAAATATGCGTTTGTAGCGAGAATTTAGGGCACTTTTCCTGGACCCTGTTTTTCCACGAATAAGGCCCCAATAAGTGCCCTAAATGACCAAATGACCACTGGAGGGAATCGGGGATGACCTCCCCTAACTCCCCCAGTGGTCACAAACCCCCTCCCACCACAAAATATGCCGTTTCACAACTTTTTATTTTCACCCTCACATGTCATACCCACCTCCCTGGCAGCAGTATGCAGGTCACTGGAGCAGTTATTAGGGGGTGCAGTGGACTTCAGGCAGGTGGACCCAGGCCCACCCCCCCCACCTGTTACACTTGTGCTGGTAAATGGGAGCCCTCCAAACCGCCCCCCCAAACCCACTGTACCCACATGTAGGTGCCCCCCTTCACCCCTTAGGGCTATAGTAATGTTGTAGACTTGTGGGCAGTGGGTTTTAAGGGGGATTTGGGGGGCTCAACACACAAGGGAAGGGTGCTATGCACCTGGGAGCTCTTTTACTTTTTTTTTGTTTTTGTAGAAGTGCCCCCTAGGGTGCCCGGTTGGTGTCCTGGCATGTGAGGGGGACCAGTGCACTACGAATCCTGGCCCCTCCCACAAATAAATGTCTTGGAGTTATTCGTTTTTGAACTGGGCGCTTTCATTTTCCGTTATCGCTGAAAAACAAAAACGCCCACCTCACAAATTATCGAATAAAACATGGACGTCTATTTTTTGCGAAAATACAGTTTGGTCCGCCCCTTCACAGATCCGTTCTCGGAGATAAACGCCCATGGAGATAGACGTTTCCGTTCGATTATGCCCCTTCACGTGTCTTAGTAAAAGGGCCCCTCAGTGTTGCGATATGGAAAATGTTACTTAATATCCCCAGATAAGCATAGCTAAGATGTTTGGCTGTATAACAGTGGCTATTATCTGTATAAATACAACTGATTATTGAGTTAAGTATGTCTGAATTTATACCAATAAAAACATGTTGTAAATCCCTGGACCATATTCTATAACTACATGTGTAAATTTGGGAACGCCTATGGAATACCCATTGGCTCACCGATATCCATGCCTCTTTTGATCTGCGCAAATTAGAATTTAGGCACAGTTCATTACATATTACACTTAGTGAGTTGTGTGTGTAAATTCTAATTATTGCCAATTAGTGCTCATTGTTGCTTGTTAAGTGCTGTTATCAATGCTGATTAGCTTGTTAAGCCAATTAAGCTATGCACATTGTAATAGACTATACTTGGATTTTGGCGCAGATCTCTAGGCACACTATATAGAATCCGGCATATGATGTCATAGCATAATAAAAAAAGCAAGGGTAAAGATGTGAGATTTAGACTGGTTCAGGTGAAATTTAATGAAATTATTTGAAGTACATATAGTGAGAGTGCTTAAGAGCATGGACTATTTTTATGCTTGGAAGAACACATTTATTAGTATAACACATAAATTAGTATAATAAGAGGCTATTTTTTAGAAAAATGTGTACAACTGGTTGTTGTTGATTTTTATAATAATGGTCATGCTGTGTTCTCATGTTATGTTTTATATATTTCCTCATCTTAATAATAGCTTGTTGATTGTAACATATATTAATGTTTTTAGTAAATTTTTGAAGACATGACATTTCATTATTCCTATTTTATGTATACTTTTCATTAATTATATATGCTATGCTGTAGATTTTGCACATCATCTGGAGCTCATTTGGGAATTAAGCATACATCTCAATAAATAAATAACATTCTGTTATAATGCAAACAATCCTGAGGGATGACTGGGAGCAGACGCTGATTCTGATAGTGAAAGAACAGAATTTGTTAGCAATGGAGGAACTTGGGTCATTGTAAGATGTGGTGCTGGCCTTACAGCAGTAGAAGATGAGAAATATGCAGAAACAAGACAGAGGACATTTTCTTGTAAGGTTGTATTATTTATTAGCACCTTTGTATCTTGATGGTTTTGTTAGAATGGATGTCTTATGTTGTAGCTATTGATGGTAGGGGTTAAAAATAATTATTTAAAATTTGTAATCTTATGTGATAACTGTGTCTGGTACTTTTATATGATGTTAATTTTATTGTTGTAAGATGCCTTCAGTTAAACTTGTTTTGATTGGTGGCATATAAAAGAAAATCAATAAATACATTGCTTTCTGGAAATTTTTTTGACCTAAAGCTTGAAAGAGAAGAGATATTGTGAGTAAATTGATAAATTCTTGGTTTAAATGCTTTAAAGGAAAATGAATTATGTTCTTTATGAGTTGTACTGCCTTGAAAGAAAAATTATTATTTGTTTTTCCTTTTTTTTTCATTCTCTCTCCCTGACTATAACATAATACATGCACATTCCTTGGTTTATAGTCTTTTTTCTCAATTAAGAGGACAAAGTCTACATTTTTTTCATAAGAATCAGTTAGGTAATTACTTTATTGAAGTGAGTAACCTTGTCCTTAATAGTAGGTCTACTTCTGTCTCTTTGTTAGCCATTGCAAACTACCAAAATAAGATGTTAGATTAAGCTAGTAGTTCCCAAACTTTCTTGGGTCAAGGCACCCTTACACGTGTATCAGTAATTTTTCACGGCGCCCCTAAGTCAAAAGAAATACCGTAACAAAGCAAAACGTTCCACTTGTTAAGTAGTTAGGTCCAAACAGTTAAATTGAAAGAAAAATTATATTTTATTCTTAAATAACCATAATTACTTACTAATGGGACATGTGCGCCTGTTGAGCACTACACAACTTTTCAAACTTGGAATCAGATTGGACACTGCCACTCTCATTTCCTGTTCTGTGTGGTACTTGGTTTTTATCACAGCAACTGCTGAAAACCCTGCACTTACTTGAAAACCCATGGAGTCTGATGGGTCTGCGTGTTATTCGGGCCTTTTTGAGAATAAGTCCAAATAACACACTGATCCATCAAACTCTGGGTTATCAAGAAACTGCAGAACAACAGCGACAGCGATTCAAACACATGTGTGTGCATCCCATGTGCAAATGTTTCATTGCACAGATTTCCTCCAGGAGTAATAACAGTACTGGAACACAAAATTCCATGTTAGTTTTGTTGGATCACAACTTTATATAACATGGCCAAAGGGGGAAAAACTGTCCTATATCTATATTTAACCAAAGCTAAAGCAATTTATTGGTTTTAAGACAGTATTTTTTTTTTGGGGGGGGGGAGGGGGCGTAAAAATTTGTATTCTAACTCCAACAACAACAACAACAACTCTAACAGTCCTATCTAGATTCAAACAAAGCCAAATACTTTCTGTTGTTTTAAAATATGAGTAAGAAATATATTTTTTAAGGGTCTTTTTTTTTAACCTGACTGGGGTGGGATGTAGAAGAGCTTCACTGGGCTCACCAAGGGCCAGGTAGTCGTCCAGGCTCCAGTAGCTTTTTGGCAGATGGGTACTGATCAGTGGCATAGCCACAGGTGGGCTTGGGTGGGCCAGAGCCCACCCAGTAGCACATGTTTAGAGGTAACTGGTGGGAATCCAAGCTCTGCCAGCTGAAGATTTCCCCCTGATGGTAACGAAAATGCTACTCTCCATAATACCGGCACTTGCGCATGCTCAGTTTTCAGTGCATGCCTGCTGCCAAGGTGGAAAGAAGCGTTTTCCCACCAGCTGAGATAATGTTTTTTTTTTTAGGGGGGGGAGAGAACACTTGGTGCCCACCCAATTCTTGCCTAGGCCCACCCAAAATCTGTTGTCTGGCTATGCCCCTGGTACTGATTGCTTCACCCAGAGCTGGACTGGGGTCCGCACTACACACAGCTGCAGGGACAGGACTGAAAGTTCCAGTGTTGCACTACAACATTGCTGTCTCTGACAGAGAACCGCTGTTTTTCTGCCACACATGGCTGGGGTGAGCTACCAATCACAGATCAGCTGTGATTGGTCATGGAGCCTGTCTGGCACCTAAAAGGGCAATCCTGATTGGGAAACAAAGAGCCTCACTCCCGGCTTCCCAATCAGGATCACCCTTTTAAGCACTAGACAGGCTCCATGACTAATCACAGCTGAGCTGTGATCGATAGCTCACATCAGCAATGTAGAGGGATTATTGTTGGGGGGGGGAGAGACACGGGTGGGTGCACTCCCCACTCCTTGCAACTTGTTCTGGCGCAGTTGTTTTTTAGGAGGATGCCTGTGATTAACTACCGCTTGGTGTGTGAACTCCCATCTTCCCACGGCACCCCTGTGAGTTTGCCACAGCACACTGGGGTACTGCAGTGGCGTACCAAGGTGGGGGCGGGGGGGGCGGTCCGCCCCGGGTGTCGGCGGGTGGGGGGGTGCTCCGTTGTCTCCTGCCACCACCCTGCATTTTTTTTAAATCCATGCAGCGACGCAGGCAGCGCCTCGTGTCTGCCCTGCTGTGTGCTGTGAAAAAAGAAAATCGCTTCCCCCTGGCGTCGGGCCTTCTCTCGCTATGTCCTGCCCTCGAGGAAATAGGAAGTTACCTCAAAAGTGGGCGGGACATAGCGAGAGAATGCCTGATGCCAGGGGGAACTGGGGAAGCGATTTTCTTTTTTCACAGCACACAGCAGGGCAGACACGAGGCGCTGCCTGCGTCGCTGCATGGATTAAAAAAAAAACGCAGGGTGGTGGCAGGAGAAGAGGGCTCTGTCGCTCTCCACGGAGGGAGGGTTCAGATGGGAGAAGGAGGTGGGGGAGCTCAGAGGGGAGAAGGGAATTGGGGAGGGGTGGGGGGAGCTCAGAGGGGTTCTCAGAAAATAGAAGGGAACTGGGGAGGGGTGGGGGAGCTTAGAGGGGTTTGCAGAGGGGGGAGAAGGGAACTGGGGAGGGGTGGGGGTAGCTCAGAGGGGTTCGCAGAGGGGAGAAGGGAATTGGGGAGGGGTGGGGGGAGCTCAGAGGGGTTCACAGAAGGGAGAAGGGAACTGGGGAGGGGTGGGGGGAGCTCAGAGGGGTTCGCAGAGGGGGGAAGGAACTGGGGAGGGGTGGGGGAGCTCAGAGGGGTTCGCATAATGGAGAAGGGAACTGGAGAGGGGTGGGGGGAGCTGAGAGGGGTTCGCAGAGGGGAGAAGGGAACTAGGGAGGGGTTGGGGAGCTCATAGGGGTTCGCAGAGGGTTGAAGGGAACTGGGGAGGGGTGGGAGAGCTCAGAGGGGTTTGCAGAGGGGAGAAGGGAACTGGGAAGGGATGGGGGAGCTCAGAGGGGTTCGCAGAGGGTTGAAGGGAACTGGGGAGGGGTGGGGAGCTCAGAGGGGTTCGCATAAGGGAGAAGGGAACTGGGGAGGGGTGGGGGGAGCTGAGAGGGGTTCTCAGAGGGGAGAAGGGAACTGGGGAGGGGTGGGGTAGCTGAGAGGGGTGCTCAGAGGGGAGAAGGGTCTGTAGCTGGAACTGGGGTCTGACAAGGGGGCAGGAGGGAGAATGGGTCCATGCCTGGGGCAAGTGGGAGAATGGGTCTGGGGCTGAAAAGGGGGGATGCAAAGCATGTGGTGGATGAAGGGGGCTAGTGCTGGAACTGTGGGCTGAAACAGGGCAGGGGCTGAAACTGGGGGCTTTAAAGGGGACAGGGAGAACAGGCTGGGGCTGAAGCTCAGGACTGGTGAGAGAAAAGGGCTGGGGTTGAAACTAGAGGCTGAAAAGGGGACAGGGAGAAGTGGCTGGGGGCTGAAGCTCAGGACTGATGGGAGAAAAGGGCTGGGGACTGGTGGGATAGTGGGGCTGAAAAGGGGAGCAGGTGGGAGATGTGGGCTGGGGCTGGAACTAGGGGCAGGTGGAACTGGGGGCTGAAAAGGGGGGGGCAGAGAGAGAGAGGGGACAGACCCTGGACGGAAGTGGGGAGCGTGAGGGAGGGCAGACCCTGGATGGATGGGAGAGGGAGGGCAGACGGATTGAAGGGGCAGAGAGAAAGGGCAGATGGTGGGTGGAAGGGGAAGAGAGAAAGAGGGCAGACTGGGGCAAATGGTGGATGGAAGGGAGAGAGAGGGCAGACAGTGGATGGAAGGGACATTAGAGAGGGCAGACACTGGATGGCAGAGAGAGAGAGCAAAGACAGATCCTGGATGGAAGGAAGGCAGTGAAAAGAAGATGAGGAAAGCAGAAACCAGAGACAACAAACTGTAAATATATATTTTATTATTTTGATTTAGGATATAGTATAGTAGCTGTGTTGTTTATAAATAGAACATGTAAATAAGGTAATCTTTTTATTGGACTAATTTTAATACATTTTGACTTAACTTTCAGAGAACAAAACCCCCTTCCTCAGGTCAGGATAAGATACTGTAACAGCATTATACTGTACTGACCTGAGGAAGGAGATTTTGGCCTCTGGAAGCTAAATGTATTAGTCTAGTAAAATGGTATTTTATTTTCTGTATTTGTTTTATTTCTATTTGTTAATTTGTAAAGTGGTGATTGGTATTTGTTAGTTTTTTCAAATTTACATCTGCTGTCTTTATATTTTGCACAGTACTAGGGGACATTTTCTGTTTCTGTGGTGTTGCATTGTATGCAGAGTCTGGCATCGGGGGTTCAGTTTAATTTTTGTCTAAATAGAAAGTTTATGATTACTTATACTATAGTGGATTAGGGTGTATCTGTGTTTGTGAAAAAGACATGGCTTTTGGTTGGCATTGACTGTGCAGGATCGACGATCTGTACTAATCTGTCTGTTTTCGTTTTACAATAGGTGAATTGATGTTCTAGTGCTCACTAGTGTTTAAGATGCTTTCCTTTTCCTTGTGTGACTCATACAAATTACTGCTTATGGTATGGTAGAATTGCTCTATAGGTCCTGAGTGTTTTGTATTCTCGGTATGTCTAGTACTGGATTTGGGGGGGGGGGGGGGGGTGTTAAAAAATGACCGGCCCCGGGTGTCAACTACCCTAGGTACGCCTCTGGGGTGCTGCACACAGTTTGGGAAATGCTAGATTAAGCAACCATAACCCTTTAATAACATAAAGGCCCTTTTACTAAAGGGTTGCCTCATGGCAACCTGGAACTACCGCTGGCCCAATGCAGGTGCAGACGATAATTCCACCCCCTACTCACGTCATTTCTAGTGCTAACGGAAATATTGAAAAAATATTTATGCAGGGGATTACCTGGTGGTAATTGTGCAGGAAGGGCAAGGATTAGCAAGAATTAAATTAATTATTTGTTTTCCTCTTTCTTTTTAAGAATGATGTTGGTGTCATGCTCATGCTAGAAACCTTATTTGAGAGTAATGATTTGGAGAAATGAAATCACTGTAGCTCTAAAAGATGCAATAAAGCAAATTGACAAACTAAGAAGTAACATATCGCTAAGACTAGATAATAATCTCCCAATATTTTTGAAACAGCTCAAATGAATTGAATAACTCATTAATTGTAATCAGTGCTTGAGGACTGGGGATTGGCCAACGTACAAAATGAAACAATGTTAAAATTATAGTCTCACTACTTAATTGCAGGACTTATAAGTAACATTTTATAAAATGAGGCAGCTACAAGTGGAAGTGGCTCCAGTTACTAGAGTAAGTTGCAAAATCGCCATTTCCATGAGTAGAGCCTGTGCCATTATTTTTTTTTCAATGTGAATATTTGTAAAATGGCTGCTCCCAATGTATATGCTGGCAAATACATGTGCACTCCTGCATATATTTTAGAAAAGGCTCTGTGTCAGCAGATACTTTTTCAAAAATACCACAGGAAATAAGCACATCCCAAGTTGGATGTTTCAATTCCAGCCTTTCCATTCTTTAAATAAAATGTATAAGGAGGCATCTAAGGGCCAGATGCACTAAACTTAACGAGCCAGCAACGTGGTTTTTAAACTGGTTCTAGCCAGTTTAACGCACAAGTAGTAAACCAGGACATGCACAAAAGGGTTCTCCGAGCCATTTCCCTGTCACGGTAGCAGTTAACGAAAATGGAATGCAGATGAGCAAATTAGTATTATAATGAGTACAATTCATATTATAATGAGATGCACTACCGTTTTCTGATCCCCTTACCGTGGCAAACCTAACGAGAGGTCTGTACCTCTCGTTGGGGCTGCTATGAGGGAATCAGAAGGAAAAAAAAATTCTTGCAGAGCTGAACAAACCCTGAGCTCCAAAAACGTCTGAGAAGGATGACAATCTGGAAAAAAAATGTCTAAGTGCTCGTTAGGGATATCCTTCTAAAGTGCCTAACATGGACGTCCTTCACTTGCAAAAACAAAAAAGGACGTCCCTGACGAGCACTTGGACTTTGCAGCTTTTTGCAGCTTTCTCCAAGTGAAGGGCTACTAATAATTGCTTTAAAAGTTGAACGAAGTTGAACAAAGGAGCTTATATTTCTCCCCCTTCCTCATCGCCAGCTGAAGAGGGCTAATGGACGATTGAGAGGCCCACCACGGCCTCTCAGCCAATCACAGCGCATTTAGCTGACACCAGTGACAGCTAAACGCGCTGTGATTGGCTGAGAGAGACCTGGAGGAGGGGCATATTCGAGCACCCTTGAGTTTGAAGAAAAGCCCGTCCTGCTAGTCAGGGACATCCTTCTAAAGTGCCTAACATGGACGTCCTTCACTATAGCAAAAAAGGACGTCCCTGACGAGCACTTGGACATTTGCAACTTTCTCCAAGGGAAGGGCTACATGCTTTAAATGGGGTGCATCTCCTCAAAGTTGCAGTCAGTTTAGAAAAGTCAGATTAATCATATGTGGCTCACTGCTTCCAGCTGCCACACAGAAGGTAGGGAGCAGCCGGTTGTGGAGGGAGGGAGGAGGGAGCGTGGCTTCTCCGGGAAGCTTTGCTGACACTCTTTTTGCAGCAGCCATGCTTGGCAGAAACCACAGTGAAGCGATCCGCTCGGCACTTCTTGTTGTGAAGGAAGGACGTCCATAAAGGATGTCCTTGGCATGCGCAGAGCAGCCAGCATAACACTTGGCTGCTCTGCATATGCTCAGGTGGCCGACTGGCTTGGAAGGAAATCCCATGCCAATGAGCTAGCAGCGACCAGCTCATTGGCATGTGATTTCCTTGATACATGCCCGTTTCTTACCGATTCGCTAAGGAATCGGTAAGGGAAGGGCTTTAATGATTTTTTTTAGTGCATCTACCCCTAAGTCTTAGGGCCCTGTTTACTAAGCCACACTGTATGCATGCTAACTTTTTAGTACGTGCTAATGATAGAAACAACCATTATGTTCTCATGGGTGTCTCCAGCGTTAGTGTGTGCTACGTTTTAGCATGTGCCTCCAGCACGGTTTAGTAAACAGGGCCCTTAGAATCAGAAGATGACTAGAGCTACCCCTGACCTACCCCTAACTTTTATTTTCTTTGTCCCATTCATAGCAACATTGTGAGCAGGATGCACCAACCTGCCACGTAGAAAAGTCTCTTCCTCCATCTCCAGCACATAATCTGAGCCACACTCCCCATTGCTTTCCATTCCAACTCCATAATGTCTGCAAGAGCAACACTCTTTTACAAGGAAGAGAAGCTTCTGAATAGGAAAGGGAAGAGAGTTTTGAGTTTGGCTTCTGCCTTTTTCATTTGTAGATGAAGATAAATTATATTCAGCAGCTTAGATATTTTCCTTTCCCCAGAGAACTTACAACCTAAGGTGGCAATTCTATAAATAGATGCAATAAATTAGGGACCACAAAAATCATCAGTTCTATAGCAGTATTTAACCGGTCAGGCTTAATGGCAAAAAAGGCTTATTTTTGCATGCCAAACCATGACTGGTTAAGTTTGAATATTATTATTACTACTACTACTTATCATTTCTATAGTGCTACTAGATATATACATCACTGTACACTAAACATGTGAGAGACAGTCCCTGTTCAAAGGAGCTTACAATCTAATCAAGGCAGACAAACAGGATAAATAAGGGATAGGGGAATTACTCAAGGTGGGAATGACAACACAGATATGGGCCCTGAACAAGTGAACAGGAGTTAGGAGTTAAAAGCAGCCTCATAAAGGTGGGCTTTTAGCCTAGATATGAAGACGGCCAGAGCTGGAGCTTGACTTACTGACTCAGGTGTATGGTGCAGCAAGATAAAAGGTAGTGGCATACCAAGGGCAGGGCAGTGGAGGCGGTCCGCCCCGGGTGCAAATCAATGGGGGGGGGGTGCTCCACTCCCGCTGCTCCAGTCCCTCCGTTTGGGCCGTTGTCCCTGCCTCTCTTCTGCTCCACCCCTGCTAGTCCAGACTGCCACCGCTATTGCCTTTCCGTCTCCTCTGGCCGGGCGGTCCCGCGCCTTCCTCCAGCAGCCTCCAGCCCTGTCAAACTGTCATCACCGCCACTGCTGCTGCTGCTTCTCATCCAGCAGACTAGCAGTGGTAGCAATAAGAAAAAGCAGAAAGATTGCAGGGTATAAGCTACCCGTGGTTGCCGATCCCGCCCCTTTGACATCACATCCAGTTCTGGAGCACAGTCGGCAGCCACAAGTAGGTAAGGCCCCGCGATCTTGGTTTATTATTTTTTTCTGATGATAGTTTGAAGCGGGAGAAGAAGCAGCAGCATTTGGAGGGTGGGGTCAAATGGATCCAGTAAAAAGGATAGAGAGGGCAGACATAGAAGAGGGGAGAGGGCAGACAGTGGATTGAAGAAAGGGCAGAGACAGAGAGAGCACACGGTGGATGGAAGATGGGGCAAAGAGAAGGGGAGAGGGAGGGCAGACCCTGGATGGAAGGGAGAGAAAGGACAGATGGTGGATGGAAGGGGCAGAGAGAGAGAGAGAGAGAGAGAGAGAGAGAGAGAGAAAGAGAGGACATATCCTGGATGGAAGGCAGAAAGAGAGAGAGCAGACCCTGGATGTATGGGAGAGAAAGGGCACATGGAATATGGAAGGGGCAGAGAGAGAAAGGGCACATACTGGATGGAAGGGAGAGGAAGGGCAGATGGAAGGGGCAGAGACAGAGAGAGGACAGATCCTGGATGGAAGGGAAAGGGCGGGATGGCAGACCATGGATGGATGAGATAGAGAAAGAGCAGATAGTGGATGGATTGGGCAGAGAGAGAGAGAGAGAGAAAGGGCAGACCCTAGATGGAAGAGAGAGAAATGACAGAGGATGGAAGGGCAGATCCAGGATGGAAGCAAGAGAGAGGGCATACAGTGGTTGGAAGGGGGAGAGAGAGGACAGACAGGGGCATCCGGTGGATGGAATGGGCAGACACTGGATGGAAGGGAAAGAGGTGGCAGATAGTGGTTGGAAGGGGCAGATGGTGGATGGAAGGGAGAGAGTGAAGAGATGATGAGGAAAGCAGAAATCAGTGACAGCAAAGGTAGATAAAATATTTTTTATTTTTTCTGCTTTAGGTTAAAGTACTATTGTAGCTGTGTTAACACATGTTTATAAATAGAAAATGGAAATAAGGTAATTTTTATTGGACTAATTTTAATACATTTTGACTGACGTTCAGAGACAAAAACCCCCTTCCTCAGGTCAGGACAGGATACTGTAATAGCAATATACTCTATTGACCTGAGGAAGGAGGTTTTGGCCTCTGAATGCTAAATGTATTAGTCCAATAAAATAGTATTGTCTTGTTTTCCTTATTTGTTTTGTTTCTATTTGTTAATTTGTAAAGTGGGGATTGGTATTTGCTAGTTTTTTTCAAATTTACATCTGCTATCTTTATATTTTGCAAAGGAACTAGGGGACATACATCACTATCACTGTTTCTGTAGTGTTGCATTGTATGCAACTCTGCCTTCTTGGGGTTCAGTTTAATGTTTGTCTAAATATTTCTTTTGTTAGTTTATATTTTATTTAAAATTTGCTATACTGCTAATACTGACTAGCAGGTCTTAGCAGGTCTCAGAGTTCACAATGATTAAAACCAGTTTGTGGTTACTTATTCTATAGTGGATTAGGGTGTATCTGTGTCTATGAAAAAGACATGGTTTTCTGTTGGCATTGACTGTGCAGGATCAATGATCTGTACTATTCTGGCTGGTTTAGTTTTACAATAGATGTTTGATGTTCTACTGCTCACTGCAATGTTTAAGATGCTACCTTTTCTTAGGTACACTCTTGTGTGACTCATAGAAGTTACTGCTTAAGATATGATAGAATTGCTCTGTAGGTCATGAATGACATTTGTTGTGTTTTGTATTCTCAGTATGTATAATACTGAATTTTGGAGGGGGGTATTAAAAAATGATCAGCCCCGGGTGTCAAATACCCCAGGTATGCCACTGATAAAAGGAACAGATTCTGAAATTGGAAGTGGAGGCGAAGGGTACAGAAGAGAGATTTACCCAGTGAATGGAGTTGCCAGATAGGGGTGTAGGGAGAGATAAGAGTGGAAAGGTACTGAGGAGCTGCAGAATGAATGCTCTTGTAAGCCAATAAGAGGAGTTTGAACTGTATGCAGAAACGGATAGGGAGCCAATGAAGTGACTTGAGAAGACGTCTAATATGAGCATAGTGACACTGGTGGAATATGTCATGCAGCACAATTTTGATCAGATTGAAGGGGAGAGAGATGGCTTAGTTGAAGACCTGTGAGAAGCAAGTTGCAGTAGTCTAAGTGTGAGGTAATAAGAGTGTGGATGAGGGTTTTGGTAGTGTGCTCAGAAATGAAGAGACACTGTTGGTGATATTATAAAGAAAATATGTTTTAGCAGTCTGTTAGATATGTGCAGAGAAAGAGAGGAGTCAAAGATGACCACAAGGTTATGAGCTGATGAGACAGAGAGGATGAGAGTGTTATCCACAGAGATAGAGAATGGGGAGAGAGGAGAGGTGAGTTTGGAGGAAAGATAAGAAGCTCAGTCTTGACTATGTTCAGTTTCAGGTGGCAGTGAGACATCCAGGCAGCAATGTCAGACAGATAGGCCGAGACTTGGACCTGGATTCCTGCTGAAATTTCTGGTTTGGAGAGGTAGATGTGGGAGTCATCAGCATAAATGTAATATTGAAAACCATGGGAGGAGATCAGAGCACCAAGGGAAGAAGTATAGACGGAGAAAAGAAGAGGTCCCAACACAAAGCCCTAAGGCACACCAACTGATAGTGGGATAGAAGTGGAGGAGGATCCACCAGAGCCTACACTAAAAGTGTGATGGGAGAGATAAGAAGAAAACCAAAAAAGAATAAATCCCTAAAATCTAAATGAGGACAGAGTATCAAGAAGTAGATGGTGATCAACAGTGTCAAAAGCAGCAGATAGATGAAGAAGGATGAGGATAGAAGAGAGACTTTTGGATCTGGTCAGGGACAGATCATTGGAGACTTTAGCAAGGGCTGTTTCAGCTGAATGTAGAAGGTGAAAGCCATATTGAAGTGGATCAAGAATAGCTTGAGCTTAAAGCAAATCAAGACAGTGGCAGTGAACATCATGTTCAAGTAGCTTAGATAAGAAAGAGAGGAGGGAGATGGTGCAATAGTTGGAAGAACAGATAGGGTCCAATGAATGTATTTGAGAAGTGGTGTAACTACAGCATGTTTGAAGGCATCAGGTACAGTCACAGTGGACAGTGAAAGATTGAGGATATGACAGATATAAGGGATGACAGTATAAGAGATAGTGGTGATGGGTGGGAATAGAATGAGAGGAACAGGCACTCAGTTTGGAGGAGGAAATAAAATCAGAGCGGAGTTGAGGAGTGGCCTAGTGGTTAGGGTGGTAGACTTTGGTCCTGGGGAACTGAGGAACTGAGTTAAATTCCCACTTCAGACACAGACAGCTCCTTGTGACTCTGGGCAAGTCACTTAACCCTCCATTGCCCCATGTAAGCTGCATTGAGCCTGCCATGAGTGGGAAAGCGCGGGGTACAAATGTAACAAAAAATGCAGTTTCCTCTTCAGTGATTGAAGAAAAGGTGGCAAGAGTTGAAAAAGGGTTGATGGAATAGACTGTGAGAAGGAGAGGTGAAGGTGACTTGGTTGAGAACTCAACTTTAATCTTGTGAACCTTATCATGGAAGTATTCAGCCATAACCTGGGGAGAGAGAGAAGGGGAATTGGAGGTGAAGGCACTTTGAGGAGAGAGTTCAGTGTGGCAAAGAGACAATGACAGTTTGAGCCAAGAGAGTTTGTCAAATGTCAAATGGCTGTAATACTTTTGTTTAGCAAGTGAAAGAGAAGATTGGAAGGAGGTCAGCATGAATTTGAAATATATGAAGTCAGCGTGGGCATGAAATTTCAGCCAAAGGCATTCAGAAAATTGGGCACAGAAATGTAGATAGCAGATTCTAGAGGTTTGCCAAGGCAGGGGTTTGGTGCACCGTAAAGAATGGAGAAAGGGAGGAGCAAGAATATCCAGAGTATGAAAGAGAATAGTATTATAGGAAGAGACAACCTTATTGACAGACTTGGATAACATAGGTATTATTAGGAAAGGAATGGAAAACAAAAATGATGATGTTATAATGCCATTGTATTGCTCCATGGTACAACCACACCTTGAATACTGTGTCCAATTCTGGTTGCCGCATCTCAAAAAAGATATAGTGGAATTAGAAAAGGTACAGAGAAGGGCGACAAAAATGATGAAGGGGATGGGAAGAATTCCCTATTAGGAAAGGCTGAAGCGGCTAGGGCCCTTCAGCTTGGAGAAAAGATGGCTGAGGGGAGTTATGATAGAGGTCTATAAAATAATGAGTGGAGTGGGATGGGTAGACATGAATCACTTGTTTACTCTTTCCAAAAATACTAGTACTAGGGGGCCCATGATGAAGCTACAAAGTAGTAAATTTAAAACAATTCAAAATATTTCTTCACTCAACATAGTTATCAATAGAAATCAAACAAAATAAAACATGGAAAAGAAAATAAGATGATACCTTTTTTATTGGACATAACTTAATACATTTCTTGATTAGCTTTCAAAGGTTGCCCTTCTGCCTCAGATCAGAAATAAGCAAATGTGCTAGCTGACAGTGTATATAAGTGAAAACATTCAAGCATTACTATGACAGTCTGACAGGGTGGGAGGAGGGGGGTGGGTAGGAAGTATGCAGTTTAAAAAAGGTTTGGATGGCTTCCTAAAGGAAAAGTCCATAGACTATTATTAAAATGGGCTTGGGGAAAATCCACCTCTTATTTCTAGGATTAGCAACATAAAATGTATTGAACGTTTTTGGGATCTTGTCAGGTACTTCTGACCTGGATTGGCCACTGTTAGAAACAGGATGCTGGGCTTGATGGTCCTTCGGTCTGTCCCAGTATGGCAATATTTGTGTATGTATGTACTTATATAGTGGTTGAGAAGAGGGATGAAACACTGGCAGAGAGAGTGCAAGAGTCAATAGCCTGAATATTTCTAAATGTATTGATGGAGATTGGATGGGACTGGGGGGGGGGGGGGGGGGGGGGGGGGGGAGTTAAGTGTGAAAGTTATCAGATGACGGCCAGAGAGGGGAAGAACTGAGGTGCAGAAACTGGAGAGTTAGCAGTTGGAGAAGAAAACAAGATGAAGACAGTGGTGAGTAGGGTTAGTGGAGCACAGTTGAAGAGTGAAAGTGAATGTTAAAGTGAAAAACTGAGAGGCATAAGACTCAGAGAGATCATTAGAATGAATGTTAAAATCCCCAAGAATGAGAGAAGGAGATGAAAGTTTGAGAAACAAGGAAAGCCAAGAGTCAAAGTCAGGGAGAAAGGAAGAAAGGAACTTATCAGGGGGTCAAGAAATGACTTCTACTCGGAGAAGTTATAGAAGTGAATATACAATTGGAGTGGACTAATAAGGGAGAAAAGTAGTGAGACTGAGATGGAAGAAGAGGTTGAAATCTACAAGAGGGTGAGAGTAATAGCCTGACACCACTTTTGTGGCCAACCAGGCAAGGTGTATGAAGAAAAGGTAACTTCCATGACACAGGGCAGCAGCTGAAGCAGAGTCTTAAAAGCCAAATCTCAGTTAGTGCAATCAGATAGAGAGTATGAGACATAAATAGGTTGTGGATACAGGAAAGCTTATTGGAGACAGAGCAGGCATTCCACAGAACACACGAGAAAAGCAGATAAGAAGAAGAAAGGAGAGGAACAGAAATAAGATTGGCGATATTGTGATGTGACCTGCATGAGTAGGGTGAGAGCTGATTTTGTGGACCAGGATTGGGATTAATATCCCCAGCAGAGAGCAGGAGAAGGTGCAAGAGAGTATGGAGAAGAATAGGAGAGGCATGACAATAGCAATGAAGGTGAGATACACTCATACAAAATGAGGATGGTTGAATGAAAGGAAGGAAATGTTGAAGCTTGAGAGATGAGAAGAAGGGAGAAGACAAAAGGGATGATGAGTTGATGAAAGCAGAAGGTGGACAATGTGGTCCTGAGATATGCAGCTGTTTCTGATGGAGAAAAAGCTTGGAAAGTGACAGTATCAAGATCATAAATTGTACTGGAGCCATTGGGTGTAGCAGAAAGAAAAATAAATCCTGTAGAGATAAAATGTTTTCGCAGCTGGATTGAGGCCCTGAGTCGATTGGGGTGGACCTGGGAGTCACCCCAGAAAATGCTGGAAGGAGTACATCATATCAAATATTGACTTAACTGACATCTGTTAGCCAGCATTGAAAACCCCGGATATTGAAAGCTGGTCATTGGAACCAGCCCAGCATTTTATATCTAGTTTGAACACTGGCAGCAAGCAGTCTAAGAACTGTCCACCGCCGGCTGAATTTTAGGCAGCATCTTTTCTGTATGCATACAGCTATGTAATTATATGAGCCTTTTCTAGATGCAAAAGGTTTCACACATAAAATGTTTTATAAAGTTATCTCCAATGTGGACAGAGAAAACATGTTTGTTTCTGCTGAGAATGCATGACTGAAGTGTTTTGACAGCTGCCATGGAAATAATTTGGGGATGGGGGACAGCTAAGAATACCTGCAGTCAGAGTACACTGAGTTAATATCAACAGTAGAAACCAGCACTATGTGTACACAACTCAAATAATTGTTTTCTCTGTGTGTCATTTCTACTTGCCCACATTAAATTACATCTGTGTTGAGATACCCTGTTCTTCAGTATCATAAAGTCCTCTTGCAATTCCTGAAGTGTACTTATGTCTTGAATATTTTGGATAATTTTGTGTCCTCTACAGATTTTATTAACTCGCACTTTACTTCCTTTTCCTAATCATTAATAAAAATGTTAAACAAGATTTGTCCCTGGGAAAATCCCTGGGGCACTACAAAGTTGTATTCTTTCAGAGCCTTTTGTAAAATAGAGGGGAAATTGAGCATGTTCTGAAATGGTTGTTTCAAGTTCATTCTCAATGACCCATCTAAAATGGGCTTTTACATCAATTAATGTGATCTTGTCCTCTTGTTCATTTACTGTACATCCTGATGTAATTTTAATTGATTTAGAAAATAACAAGTCCCTTTGGAAACCTATGCTGGCTTTTTTCCATTAACCCATGTATATCTATATGCCTAGTAATTTGAGACTTTGTCAAAGACCATGACTCGCCTTGCTGATTTTTGGTCAAATGCAAAATGCGTGAACTGCTGCATGGCACAATACTCTTCCATCCTCCATCCCAAGTTCATCAAAATGGTCCATAACCTGTGCCCATAAACCCAAATCCATAGCATGATTTTCAGCATAGGCTGACTTCTGTGGTATCCATGGCAACACTAGAGGCTTAAGAAGGATTTCAGAGGCTATATGGGCTGAGTTGGCTCTTTTGGCTGCCTCCAAAATCACAAAAAAGTCCATGAGTTTCAAAAGATACTTTCTAAAGATAGTTTGGTTTGTAAGACAAGGGATTGGGCTCTCAAGGAGCATGGTTGGCTGCAGCTGTAAGGAAAAATGGCTTCTGATAAGCAGTGGGTCACTGTTAGAGCCAGTGGCAAACTCAATGAACCTATCTATATATATTTTCTAATTAATATTTGAAGAGCAATTCTATAAATTGGTGCATAAGCCTAGGTGCCCATTGCATGTTGCTAAAAGCTCCCCCCCCCCCCCCCCCCCCCCCGAGCTTGCCCCAAGGATCACAACTTTCTCCTTGGGTGAGTTATGGTGCAAAATGCCACTAGTAATTTGAATTTATAAGCTTCCAGGGGACACACTTACATGCCAGAAGTCACATGACCACAAGCAAGAGTGGCACATGCTTTTTCTTAAATTGTCCTTGCTATTACTGGCCATAACTCCCAACTGCTGGAGTCACTGTTGAACCACACTCCAGACCATAATCGGGAAACAGACTATAAAAGTCTGCCCTGCTTTTCCATATTTGGGACACAGACCATAGAAGTATGCCCAGCAATGGCATTATTTTCCAGCTACTGGAGTTGCTGTATAGGCACTGCTAAGTTTTGTTTTGACAACATCCTCTTTCCATACAGAGATCCTATCCCACTTATTTTTGAATTCCATCACTGATTTTGTTTCCTCCACCTCTCCTGAGAAGGAATTCTAGGAATCTACCACCCTCCTAATATGTCCATCCTGTAACCTCAATTCATGTCCACTAGTTGTACCACTTTCCCATCTCTGGAAAATGATTTGAGATTTGTTTATATATTTATACCCTTCCAGTTTTTAAATGTTTCTATCGTATCTCCTCATCCCTCCTTTCCTCTAGGCAAGAGGTTCTCAACCCAGTCCTCGAGTATACCTAGCTAGTTAGGTTTTTAGGATGTTCACAATTAATATGCATCAAACAGATTTGCATACAGTGGAGGCAGTATATGAAAATTAATCATGCAAATTCATTGTGGATATCTTGAAAAACAGACTAACTTGGTATGTCCTGAGGACTAGGTTGAGAACCCCTGCTGTAGGGTATACATATTCAGTTCATCAAGTCTCTTCTCATACTTCTTTTGGCATAAGTCCCATACCATTTAAAAACTTTATTTATACTGCATAAACACACGAACAAGCACAACAAGCTACAATTTAAAAATTAAACAAATGCAAGAACACACAAGACTGTACCTTATACTGATAAACAAAAACCAGGAAAGTCTAACTCACTCTAAAGCAAAGATGAGCAGAAGTGTGGTCCCCCTCTGGTTGCCTCTTATCCAGAGGAGGATAAGATGATACTAGTATCTCATTGTATCCATGCATTTTTCTTTACCTTTCATAAATCATATCCACACACCCCTGATTCACTCACAAGCAAACACAACAAACATCCTTCCATCTCTAACCACCCCTTTCCTCCTCCTATCCTTGAATACCCTTGTCACCCACCATTTTTTAGAGTCCATTGTTATTTTGGGGAATATCTTGTTTTACAGCTGCCAGATGCCAAAGTACCAAGAACGAAGAGATCTCTGGCTCTGCTGACCGTAGTAAATTCCCATTGAGCTATATTTTACATGTCTGTGCCAGTGTTATTAATTATTAATTAATTATTTATTTGTAGCATTTGTATCCCACATTTTCCCACCAATTTGCAGGCTCAATGTGGCTTACATTTGCCATAATGGCGGATGCCATTTCGGGTAGTAGAATTGCAAAGGTTATTGCGTATGGCTTTTTGGCTTATTTTATCTCTCACTCCTGTCTAAATATGCCTTCTTCAAAACAGCCAAGTCTGAAGCACCAAGCCTTTTGCCGGTTGGATCTAAGCACACTAAGGGTCATGTTTACTAAGCCGCGCTGAAGGCACACTAACGTTTTAGTGCATGCTAATGCTAGAGACACCCATAGTAATATATGAATATTTCTAGCGTTAGCGCATACTAAATTTTAGCATACACTATAAAATGCTAGCATGCCTTAGTAAACAGGGCCTTAAGAATGATCTACCTATCCCTAAAAAAAATGGAGAAAGTTGCACCTCCATCTACAGATATCATGATGGAAGAACTTTGTGCATTGAGGGGCCCTTTTACTAAAGGGTTGGCATGTGGCAATGGGCTTACCACGTGCCAATCCAGAACTACTGCTGGGCTACTGCAGGAGTCTGGTGGTAGTTTCTACCCCCCACGTGTACTATTTCCAGTCTACAATAATCAGGCATTGCCATGTGCTGCCCAGTTACCGTGGGAGCCCTTACCACCATCTCAATGGGTGGCAGTAACTGCTCCCCCCAAAAATGGCAGCACAGCAAGTGGTTCACTTACCACCTGCCCATTTCTTTTTGAGAAAAAAGCCAATCTTTAACCCTCTGCAGTAAAAAGGTGCCTCAGTACATCAAAAATACATGCTGACACTAGCATAGGCCCCATTTTACTGTAGCTTAGTTAAAAGACCCCTAAGAGAATTAACATCCAAGCACTTTGAAACTACCTGTGAGCTCAAATTAGACTTCTCATCATTTCTCACTTCATTTTCCGTGTTTCAGGTCTGCCTGAGAAAATTAGAATCAGGCTCAAATCGAATGGCATTGTCTCTAGCACAACATCAAAACAAATGCTTAAGCAATTATAAAAAACGGAGCTCAAAATTGAAGACATTTATAACCATAACAGATGCAACAACATCCAAGGTCTCAAAGAAGGTATCAATGAGTCAGATATGATCAACTTTCTTAATAAATGGATCCTGGATTTGCTAAATTTGACCCCTTTAAAAAAGGTTCCAGAGGAGATCTGGGAAATTATAGACCGGTGAGTCTGACGTTGGTGCCGGGCAAAATGGCAGAGACTATTATTTTAGAACAAAATTACAGAGCATATTCAAAAGCATGGATTAATGAGACAAAGTCAACATGGATTTAGTGAAGGAAAATCTTGCCTCACCAATCTACTTCATTTCTTTGAAGGGGTGAACAAAGATGTGGATAAAGGTGAGCCGGTTGATATTGTGTATCTGGATTTTCAGAAGGCGTTTGACAAAGTACCTCATGAAAGACTCTAGAGGAAATTGGAGAGTCATGGGAAAGGAGGTAATGTTCTATTGTGGATTAAAAACTGGTTAAAAGATAGAAAACAGAGAGTAGGGTTAAATGGTCAGTATTCTCAATGGAGAAGGGTAGTTAGTGGGGTTCCCCAGGGGTCTGTGCTGGGACCGCTGCTTTTTAACATATTTATAAATGACCTAGAGATGGGAGTAACTAGTGAGGTAATTAAATTTACTGATGACACAAAGTTATTCAAAGTCGTTAAATCACTGGAGGATTGTGAAAAATTACAAGAGGACCTTACGAGACTGGGCGTCTGAATGGCAGATGACATTTAATGTGAGCAAGTTCAAAGTGATACATGTGGGAAAGAGGAACCCGAATTATATCTACGTCATGCAAGGTTCCATGTTAGGAGTCACGGACCAAGAAAGGGATCTAGGTGTCGTCGTTGGTGATACGTTGAAACCTTCTGCTCAGTGTGCTGCTGCGGCTAAGAAAGCAAATAGAATGTTAGGTATTATTAGGAAAGGAATGGAAAACAAAAATGAAGATGTTATAATGCCTTTGTATCACACCATGGTGCGACCGCATCTCGAATATTGTGTTCAATTCTGGTCGCCGTATCTCAGATATAGTGGAATTAGAAAAGGTGCAGAGAAGGGCGACGAAAATGATAAAGGGGATGGGACAACTTCCCTATGAGGAAAGGCTAAAGCGGCTAGGGCTCTTCAGCTTGGAGAAAAGGGGAGATATGATAGAGGTCTATAAAATAATGAGTGGAGTTGAACAGGTAGATGTGAAGCATCTGTTCATGCTTTCCAAAAATACTAGGAGGCATGCGATGAAGCTACAATGTAGTAAATTTAAAACAAATCGGATAAATTTTTTCTTTACTCAATGTGTAATTAAACTCTGGAATTCATTGCCAGAGAATGTGGTAAAGGCAGTTAGCTTAGCGGAGTTTAAAAAAGGTTTGGACGGCTTCCTAAAGGAAAACTCCATAGACCGTTATTAAATGGACTGGGGAAAATCCACTATTTCTGGGATAAGCAGTATAAAATGTTTTGTACGGTTTGGGGATCTTGCCAGGTATTTGTGACCTGGATTGGCCACTGTTGGAAACAGGATGCTGGGCTCGATGGACCTTTGGTCTTTCCCAGTATGGCAATACTTATGTACTTATGTACTCAAATTTGCAATTGGATCAACAAGTCAATAGATCCCTATTCTAGTGGCAGAAAAATAGGAATTTCTATTTTGTTCCTTAAAGACTTACATATTCAAAATTTTTAACAACATGTGGATCCTGATGGAAGATGAGTAATTGTAAAATTTAAATTGTATAAAGAAGAAATATTCTTAGTGAACTTGTATATACCGAACACTGACTCATTGGATGATTTTTATTTTAGTTCTATTCAGCAAAGATATAATTGTCTCTGTGGTATAATCTGAAAATCAAGATAACGTTCCTATATATTGGAAAAAGTGGGCTGAAAAAAGAATTTGGACGTTGAAAGGTATCTGTGATAACAAAGGAGAACTGTTCTTTTTTTTATTAAACTTCAAGAGTGCTTTAATAACAACTTCTACAAATTTGAAGCATTGTTTAATTTCTGAAAATATATTTTCTACTGTCCACTCTGTAGCACTGTCTCATTACATCATTGGCAAAATCATTTCTTGGTCACATGGAGGGGCATAATCGAGCGGGGATGACCATCTCTAAGGGCGTCCCGGCAAAGAGGCGGGGAAACTGCTATTATCGAAACAAGATGGGCATCCATCTTTCATTTCAATAATACAGTTGGGGATGTCCAAATCTCAACATTTAGGTCGACCTTAGAGATGGTCAACCTAAATGTTGAGATAGGCGTCCCCGGTTTTCGGCGATAATGGAAACTGAGGACACCTATCCCAAAAATGACCAAATCCAAGGCATTTGGTCATGGAAGGAGCCAGCATTCGTAGTGCACTGGTCCCCCTCACATGCCAGGACACCAACCGGGCACCCTAGGTGGCATTGCAGTGGACTTCACAAATTGCTCCCAGGTGCATAGCTCCATTACCTTTGGTGCTGAGCACCCCAAACCCCACTCCCCACAACTGTACACCACTACCATAGCCCTAAGGGGTGAAGGAGGGTACCTATATGTGGGTACAGTGGGTTTCAGGTGGGTTTTGAAGGGCTCACATTTACCAGCACGTGTAACAGGTAGGGGGGATGGGCCTGGGTCAGCCTGCCTGAAGTGCACTGCACCCACTAAAACTGCACCAGGGACCTGCATACCGCTGTCATAGAGCTGGGTATGACATTTGAGGCTGGCATAGAGGCTAGCAAAAAAATATATATATTTTTTAGGGTGGGAGGGGGTTGTGACCACTGGGGGAGTAAGGGGAGGTCATTCCCGATTCCCTCCGTTGGTCAACTGGTCAGTTTGGGCACCTTTTTGAGGCTTGGTCGTGAACAAAAATGGACCAAGTAAAGTCGACCAAATGCTCGTCAGGGATGCCCTTCTTTATTCCATTATCGGCCAAGGACGCCCATCTCTTAAGTATGCCCTAGTCCCGCCTTCACCATGCCTCCAACATGCCCCATGAACTTTGGTCATCCTCACGACGGACTTCAGTTGAGGACGCCCAAAATCGTCTTTTGATTATGTCAATTTGGGCGACCCTGAGAGAAGGACACCCATCTCCCGATTTGTGTCGGAAGATGGGCGCCCTTCTCTTTCGAAAATGCCCCTGATAGCCTCATCCATATACAAATGTCTCTCATCAGCCTCCAAACCTAAACTGACTGATGGGAAATTGATGTTGGATATTAACTCACTGAAAAACAATGTTATTTCTTTTGCTCCCAAACTCTGAGAAATCTTTCATCAACAAGTACTATTCAATCAATGTTTTTGTTTGTTTGATTGTTTCATTCCACAGAGTTATGTGGTCTACACATAAACCTTTTTTTGTAGCAGGTCTAATTCAAACCAATCTTTGCTGGAACTGTAGATTCCAAATAGATACATCATTACATATGTTATATGAATGCAATAACACTTTCTCTTTTTGGAAAGATGTATGGTCTATTATATGTAACATTTTTGCTTTACAATCTCACATATCATCTTCAGTTCTGTTCTCAAATCTCTATCCCCAATTCCCAAAAGAAACTTTTTGGCATCCTCCTTACCATTGCCCCAAAATGTGCATTTTCTAACTGAAAATATTTAAGACTACTCAGTGTTCATTTTATATTACAGCATCACAAATTACTTTCAATTGCTGAACAAATGGGAACTTCTAGTGAAAACTTTACTTTGTCTCTCTTTGATTCATATCTTCATAACACAGTGTCTCAAAATCTCTTTTGTGCTTCTGATGACGTTATAGTTACTATGTTTATATGTCAATATTTGTTTTACTCTATTTAGTACTTTTTTCAAAAATGTCAATAAAATTTCTGAGAAAAAAAAGCATGCAGTTTGCTACATTCCATATATTGATGTAACAAAGTGCTTGGAGTCTCATGCATTCTTCACACAGCTCACTCTTCCAGATATGTCTTTATTTCCCTCTCACCCTAGTAATGTAAGACTTATGTAAAAGTTTAAAGTGAAGGCTCATGTTAGGGAGATTGCCTCACCTGCAAATATTGAAACAGATTAGAATCAGAAAGAGCCCATTTGTGTTGGACTTGCTGGAATGAAGGGAAACCATCTGTTCTAATTCTCTGAATTTCCCAATATAGCAACATTCCTTTATTTTCCAACTCTTAAAGACCACTGTAGCTACCCCCTGATGGGATATCAAGATTATCCACAGGTTAAATAAAGGGTGACAGTCCTCTTGCTCCCAACAGAAATAGGGTGGAGAGGTCCCAATGTCAAGAGATCAGTCACCACACACAAGGGTAAGATGCTCCAAAAAACTTTAATCAGGACCCAACACGGTCCGTGTTTCGGCTATATCAGCCTTCCTCAGGGGGTCAATCAATTGGGATTCAGCAATACATCAACTGAAGGAGCATTTAATAATCAATTAGTAATGATCACAAAACCTTGACAAGCACTCCATATAACACACACTGACAAAGCTTGAAAAAATGTCAGTGTGCATTATATATAGAGTGCTTGTCAAGGTTTTTGTGATCATTACTAATTGATTATTAAATGCTCCTTCAGTTGATGTGCACGACTGCTCTCTGCACCCCTCCAGCGGCATGTACCCAGGGTGGACCGCCCCCACCGCCCCACCCCTGGTACGCCGTTGTGTATAGACGACTTATCCAGGTGTGTTGGAAGTTTATTTTGTGGAATTCAAAATGATGGGAAATATTTCTGTATCTTTGTGCCAAATCTTCTTAGCCTTGGACGGCATTTCTTGGTACTTGAATTATCTTGGTACAAGAATTATTGAGTAATCAATTGCAACCAAAACCACTATAATCAATGCTGTTTTTCTCTTTTTACCACTTTATCCAGTTTTCTGGCATTCAGCTTTTTATCATTCAGGATGGAGATGTCCAAAGTGATCATATTCTATTGCATGGGGCTCTCTAAATATATTATGGAGAGTACTTATAGACTCCTGAGCATACCTCATAAATCCACTGCTGACAAAGCTGCCACATTAACAGGCTCAATTTCAAAAAAGAAAAAAGTCCAAAAAGTGACATAAGTTTGCATTTGGACATTTATCTCACAAAGACGTCCAAATCAGTATTTTCAAAACCTATTTTTAGATGTCTTTCTCTGAAGTCCGTCAGAAGGATGTCTAAATCTCAAGGGGGCGTGCCAAGGGCATGTTCAAGGCAGGACTTGGGCGTTCCTAAGATTTAGACGTCTTTCAGTCATAATGGAACAAAACAAAGATTCCCAAGACTAAAACTTAGATGTTTTGAGCTAGACCTGTTTTTATAAATGCATAGCTGCAGTGGGAATTGATCCCACTTCTCCAGGATCAAAGTCTCCTGCACTAAACACTAGGCTACTCCTCTATTACACACAAGAGGTGCCCCAAATGACCATATGACCACTGGAGGGAATTAGGGAACACCTCCCCTTATTCCCCCAGTGGTCACTATCCCCCTCCAACCCCCCAAAAATGTGATTTAAAATATTACTTGCCAGCCTATATGCCAGCCTCCGATGATATATGCATACCCCTGGAGTAGTCTAGTAGTAGTGCAGTGCACTGCAGACAGGTGGACCCAGGCTTCTACCTCCCCTTACTTACTTGTTACACTTGTGGAGGAAACTGTGAGCCCGCCAAAACTCACCCGAAATCCACTGTACCCACGTATTGGTGCTCCCTTCACCTGTAAGGGCTATGGTAGTGCTGTACAGTTGAGGGTAGTGGGTATTAGGTGGGTTTTGAGGGGCTCAGCAGACAAGGTAAGGGAGCAATGGTCAGATGTGTACCTGGGAGCATTTTATAAAGTCCACTGCAGTGCCCCCAAGGCTGCCCTATTGCTTTCCTGGGATATCACTTGTCCACTATTCTACCTGATGCCAAGCTTTCTATTTTCTTTATAACATCTGAGCCTTGTGTCTATTCTTTATCATTATATTTGGGCTTTGAATTCAGATCTATAGATGAAAAGGAGGTCTCGTTACATATATCTAAATAACAGAGTGCAATGTTTCCATACTTCATAGCAAGAGAGTACATTCCCTAATTACCTGTCCCAATGTAACTGAAGCTTTTACCTTCTCGGTGCATGTAAATGGTTTCATCCCTGTGTGGCTTCTCTGATGTCATGTGAGGCTTTCGTTCCAACCAAAGCTTTTACCACACTCAGGACATGTAAATGGTTTCACTCCTCTGTGTATTCTCTGGTGCATTGTGAGGTTTACCTTCTGACCAAAGCTTTTACCAGACTCTATACATGCAAATGGTTTCTCTCCCATGTGGACTTTCTGATGCAGTTTGAGATTTACATTACAACCAAAGCTTTTACCACACTTAGAACATGTGAATGGTTCCATTTTATTGTGGATTTTCTTGTGTATTTTGTAAGTTTTGCATTTGGATATATTTGTTTGAAAATGGACCAAAACATAAAACATCCAAATCACAAAACATTTTTTCAAACAGCATTTTCAAAAGGAAAAGATACTTTTTTCTTGTAGAAAATGACCTTTCTTGTTCTGATTTTGGATGTTTTACAAAAAACATCCAAATTCAGACTTAGATGTCACATCCAAAAATGCCCCTTTTGCATTTGAGTTGCCCAAAGCCACAAGGAGCAGCAGTGGGAATTAAGCTACTCCTCCTCTGTTTTGGACGTCTTGCATTTGGATATCTTTTGTTCAAAAAATGGACCCAAAAAAAAGGATGTCCAAATCACAAAACGTCCATAGCATTTTCGAACACAAAAGATAGACATCTATCTTTTTCGAAAATGACCTTCTTTCCTGTTCAGAATTTGGACATTTTTGTAAAACGCCCAAATTCTGATTTAGACGTTCTATCGAAAATGCCCCTCTTTATAATCTCAGATCCAGGAGTCCCATCCCTCCTCTAGATTTATCAAAGAGTAATTTCAAATAGTCTATGCAGCTCTGTTTGCACTTCCACAAGGAAGGCTTATAAAGCCCTAAAAATTCATCTTTTCTTCATATCTATAGTGGTTAGAGAAGCTTGAGCAGCATAACTGCCTTCATCAAAGCCACGCACCCAAAAAGTGACAAAGAAAATTCTTTCCATTTGTGACAAAACTGTTCGATAGAGTCAATTGTGTCATATATATTTTTTGGTACATCACTTTAAAGTCAGCACCTAAGTACAGGCCCAAAGAATGTTACTGACGCTATTGCATAAGAAATGTGGGATCCAAAATGACCCTGGTAACCTTTAGTTAGTTCCAAAGCCTCAGACTTTTCAAGGGTTGATTTTCAGACCAGAAAATGAGACAAACTGTTTAATTAGCTGCATCTCCTTAGGGACCATCAGGTTAGCCTCATCTAAAAACAGAAGCATATCATCAGCAAATAAATTAATCTTGTTTTCTTATAAAGGCTCTTGGTGCCTGATTTTTGAACAGTTAGCCCCAAACAAAAAATTCAAGCATCCCGGAGCCATTTGTGGCCAGTTAAGTTCTTTTAAAAATCAACCTGAAATCTAAACAAGATATATGCGATTAAACAAACACATAAATCAACAAGATGTAATCACCACTAAAGTGCCTGTTATGGCCTGTGCATATGAGAAAATCAATTGCAGATAGTTGGGCCAGCTACAGTTCAAGTTTATGAACTATTCTTTCCATCCAAGAAGTAATGGTTCATTGCCCAGAGGCATAATATTGTAGCTACAGCAGGGTATTCCAGTGTGAGAACAAACAGCATCAGTGATAAAGGTCACCCCTAACTGGTGCCCCAAGTCAATACAAAACAATCCATAAGACAACTGCACTGTGGGTCTGCTATATAGTGTTCTAGCCCAGTTTAGAAAATCCCCACATATGCCAAATTGATGTAGCACCCAAAAAAGATCATCCCAAAGTATTTTTATCAACTATTTTCTCAGTGTCTAAACTTGCTATTTTTGCCTCACCATATGTCATTGAGGTATATCTGCCAGGTACAATGCCCATTTGATCACTATGAACCAAGTGACACAAAAGTGCTTCCAACTTTTTGGCCAGAATAGCCTCAAAACGTTTCATGTATTAATTTAAAAGACATATTGGCCAATATGAGTCTAAAAGCTCCTTATCCTTACCAGGTTTTGGTAGAATAACCACATGTACCTTGGTTAGATGACCCTCAGCTGTTCCAGTGTCTCAAAAGTTCATCACAAAGATTCTGAAAAGATAGAACAAAATGACCTCTCAAAATCAATGAGATGCAGTCACTTCTAGAGTGCATGTCATGGCTTGGGCATATTGAAGGATCATTTGCAGATGGATGGGCCAGCTACAGTCCAAGTTCATGTACTATGCAGGCCATCCAAGAAATAATGGATCATCACCCAGAGGCACAAATTTGTATTTACAGGAGAGAACTCCTGATACTCCTCTATAGCGCTGAAGTTAAACTTAGAAACTGAAGAATAGTACCAAAAAGTATTACAACCAGCTTCCATTTGTGGCCAGAACTATCTCCAGTAAATAGTGAAACATTCTCCCTCAGTGAAAATGATAAACATACCCAAAACGTTAAAGCACTTTTGAGGCTTCCCGCAACCTAAGCTCACAAAGCAGACATGAGGCTGTCCTACTTTCTTGCCTGCAGGCCTTTTAATCTCTGGGTGCAGGATTTAAGTTCTTCAGGAGAGACCAGAATAAAGATTTATTATCATGTGTGATCTTCACTTTTGCTAGGAATTGCAACACAAATTTGTGACCCACTAAATGAAAAGGTACCAAAAGTGGGGTTACAAACAAAAGAGATAAAGGCTTTAAAAGTTTGTAGGTGTAAATTTGGGCAACTTTCATTTTTGAAAGGTATGTGGATCAAAAGACTAGTAGAATGGGAATGTGCAAAACATTTTTTTCATAACTTTGATGTTTTTCATGTTCTGCAGCCTAGAAACTGCAAGTGCCTAAAAGGTATCTAAAGTTGGGCATGTAATTTCTTGAGTTAATTACTTTCTTATTCATAAACATTTCTCACTTTTTAAAGACATAATTAGTCCATACCTGAGACTGAAATTATGCAGGATTATGTAATTGATATCCCTTTATCTTGTGGTATAAACACATCACATTCCCTACTTTTGGTACCTTTTTGCTCAGCAAGTCACTTTTAATTTCTTGGCAGTACAGCTGAGTGTGTAAGTAGATAGCTAACATTACTATTCCAAAGCCTTCTGTTCATAAGCAGAGCCAGGTTGACAGTGCGAGGTGAGTGAAAGTGGCTCGAGAGCGGACTTCTGCCAGCGCACATTTTCAATGCAACACAACGAGAAAAAAATAAGTGCCGGTGCCGGCAGAACTCTGTTTGGGGGAGCGGCCGCTCCCCTGGTGCCCCACCTAGCTACACCACTGCTTTTGTTGATTATATTTCACTAGGAGTTGGTGCCTTTCTGCATAATTTAGGATGCTAGCTATAATAGGTTAAGGTCTATCACTGGCTCCTCTTAGGGGCCCCAATCCCCTAAGATCCACGCCCAGGATAGTAGGAAGCCACTTCTCCTCCAGATCCCAGTGATCTTTATCTATTACCGTCTTGAATGGTCCAATAATCCTGATGTTATTTTGTCTCCATCTGGTTTCTTGATCCTCATCTTGTTCTTTTAAACAGTTGCAACGTCTAGATTTTCCTTTCCACTTAAGATGTCTGGTCTTTCTGTCATGGAATTCTTTCCTTTCTTTCCTTCTTGTGCTGCAGTCTCACACCCTGTATCTCCAGGGTGCCTCTTACTTCATCAAATGCAGCATAAAGTTTGGAAAGTTTGTCATCCAGTATATCCGACAGTGACACGGTCCATCGCCATTTTGTCTGTCACTTGTTTGCTGCAATCTCTGGTCGACCGCGGTGTCTTAACCGGCATACCAAGTAAAATAGCCACTGATTACACTCCAAAAGTCTCCCAGTAGTGCCAGGAACATTTAGCCCTACATCCACTGACTCGCAAGCAGAAAAATATCCATTTCAGTGAGTTTATGTTTAAAATTTAAACAGGATTCAGATAGGAGAGTAGACGCAGGACATCTTGCTAGGCAGTTGTCATCACATGACCACCAAATCCTATACCATTTTTGTTGCTTTTCTCTGAACTGCTTCATTTCTTTTTAATTTAATTCAGTTCTTAGCTAGATACAACCTCTAAAACTGAACATAATACTCTAAATGGTGCCTCACTAATGACTTATACAGACTCATCAACACCTCCTTTCTTCTGTTGGTTATACCTCTCTCTCAGCAACATAGCATCCTTCTGGCTACAGCCATCTCTTTGTCATATTGTTCAGCTACCTTGAGATCCTCAGAAAATATCACCTCAAGTTCTCTCTCCTGAACTGCGCTTAACAGTCTCACATGCCTATCTTGTACATCTCCTTTGGATTTCTAGACCCCAAGTGCATCACTCTGCAAACCTTAGACCATTCTTCTAATTATCATAGATATCATGTTTTCTACTTCCTCTGTGATATCTATTTGTTGGATATATTCTTGTCATCTAGAAAAAGATAATTCTTTCCTTCTAACCCATCAGCAATATGGCTCACAAATATATTAAATGGAATTGGTACCCATACTGATCCCTGAAGCACTTCTCTACCCACCTTCCTTTCCTCTGATTTTAAATAATTAACAAGTGAAATAATGTCACTTGAAAGTCAGGAAAATAACATCCAGTCCTACACAAGGAAAAGGAAGAAAAAAAAATCAATAGCAAGAAAAGAAAATCGAATAGCCCTTGACAAAATGTCCACTAATAGAGGGACTGTAGTGATTATAGTTTAGATTATTGTCCATTGCCGTTTGGCTTACACTATGTAAGCAGATCAGCTGACTCTTAGAACATCTGCTGTCCTGTAGTTGACCCCAGCACCTTCTGCATGCTCTATAGTTATATGTTATATAAGACGGTTTGTTCAAATCACGCAGTAAACACTTAATACTGTATGCTCGCTGAGAGGAAAACCCATAAAATGAATTAAGCAAGGCATGGCTTTTTGGATTTGTGCCAGCTGACCCAGACAGCAAGCTGTGAATCAGAAAGAAACACTATTATTTACTGCGGAGGTCTGAAAGTGGAGTCATGTTCAGGGCTGATGAGTTTCTGGGCCTTCCTGCAATATTACTCCTGACTTCACCCACTGGACAGAGAGACCCTCCAGCTTGAGTTGAATAAAGTGAATGGGTCAGATGTTGTGACATACTGCGGTCATGTATTATTATTATTATTATTATTAGCTGTAAATATATACATTACATTCACTGTTTTATGTATATTTATATATATACATTGTATTTGTTATGAAAGCTTGGGGCTAGCTATAAATAAATTGCATCTTTTGAAATGCTTGTGAGCTTCCTCCTTTTTCCTGGTCATTGCTCCAAGTCAAAAGAGAGACGTGGAGGGGCATTTTCGATGTGACGTCTAAGCCCGACTTTGGACGTTTTGCAAAAACATCCCAAATCTGAATAAGAAAGAAGGTCATTTTCAAAAGAGAAAAAACGTCTATCTTTTGTTTTCAAAAATACAGTTGTGAACATTTTATATTTTGGTCCATTTTCGAAAAAAAAAAAAAAAAAAGTCCAAGTGCAAAACACACAAAATCAAGCCATTGGGATGTAGGAGGAGCCAGCATTTTTAGTAGACTGGTCCCCCTGACATCCCAGGATAGCAATAGGGCACCCTAGGGGGCACTGCAGTGGACTTCATAAAATGCTTACAGGTAGACAACTCACCATTGCTCCCTTACCTTGTGTGCTGAGCCCCCAAAAACCCACCCAAAACCCACTACCCCCAACTGTACACCACTACCATAGCCCTTACAGGTGAAGGGAGCACCAATATGTGGGTACAGCAGGTTTCTGGTGGGTATTGGAGGGCTCACAGTTTCTTCCACAAGTGTAACAAGTAGGGGGAGGTAGAAGCCTGGATCCACCTGTCTGCAGTGCACTGCACCACTACTAGACTACTCCAGGGACCTGCATGCTATTCTAATGGACCTGAGTATAACATCTGAGGCTGGCAAGTAATGTTTTCATCACATTGTTTTTTGGGGGGAGGGGTTTAGTGACCACTGGGGGAATAGGGGGAGGTCATCCCTGATTCCCTTCAGTGCTCATTTTGTTATTTAGGGCACCTTTTTGTGCATTATTCGTTCTAAAAACAGGTCTAGCTCAAAATGTCTTAGTTTTAGTCCTGGACGTTTTTGTTTTGTTCCATTATGGCTGAAAAATATCTAAGTCTTAGGAACACCCATGTCTCTGCCTGAACACACCCTAATACGCCCCCATAGAACAACAGATAGAAATGGGTTTCGAAAACATTGATTTGGACGTGTTTGTGAGAAAAAGTCCAAATGCTGCTTTATGCCACTTTTTAGATGTTTTTCTGTTTCGAAAATGAGCCCGAAAGTATCATAAAGTGGAGAAAAACTAATATAGAAAGCAGACTATCCAAAGCTCCTAACTTCTGTAAAGCAGTGTAACTTCTAGAACATCTTAACTGGTGGTGCTGTTGAAGGTTTACCAACAAAGAATGAAATAGCATTTTTATTACTTAAGAATATAACTAATTGTGTGATAGATCAAAAAATATATACTTGGTATTATTATACCATATGTTACATTTACAAGGAAATGTCAAAAGAAATTGAGCCTCAAGCTGGGTAACTCTAGATCTTGGCAATAAAATCTATTACTGCCTATTTTGAGAGGGTAGATCTTGCAACATCTGGGGAAAAAAAAAGACACCCTGGAAGTGAAGGTTCCTATTTTTAAAAAGTAACCTAAGAATATTATCTCTGGCAACTTCTGATACAAATATTGTTATCAAAGTGAAAGACCCCAAAGAAAAAGCACAATGAGCACTGTCAACCAAGTTAACAACACTAGATGTATTTAAACTACTGTATCTGTTGACAGCTCTATTCTTAAAGTGGGTCATTATAATTTCCCTGAGAACTATTAGGGATATAAAATTCCTTAGTCAATTCAGGAAAAGAATCTGCAGAAATTTCCAAAATTTCAATCGTATAGGGGTCCTTTCACCAAATGGTGGTAAAAGGGGCCCTGTAATGGTGTCATTGAGCAGGTTTGCAATGTGCTGAGGCCCCTTTTTACCACCAGCAGTAAAAGTTGTTTTTTTCTGGAAAGAAATGGCCATGTGCTAAGCCAAGGCGCTGGCGTGTGTCCATTTCTTGGAGGAGCCCTTACCACCTCCTAGCACTATTTAGGAGGTGGTAGGGGCTCCAGCGGTAGACCGGAAGTAACTGGGAGGCGCAATTACTATGCCCCCTGCATCACAGTGTGCCAGAAGCCGGAACTACCAACCGGGCTCCTGAGTGACCCCGGCGGTAGGACTGATTTGGTGCAGGGCAACACGGTGGTACGGCTACTGACACTTTATAAAAGGACCCCATAGTTTGTAAGCATTCTTTCAGTCTGCCTTGGAAAGTTTATAAAACATAGATTATTCTTCTTAGACAAATTTTCTAATGTACTTTTCTCTGTACATTTTGATTGCCTTTAACAACTGCACCTTCAAGATCTACCAAACATTTCTCTTGATTCATTAATAATACTAAGAGATCTACAACCTATACTCCAGGAGGATGAATTACTGAAAGAGATATTCCCATCCCCACCAGTACTGGCCTTCCGACAGCCACCCAACTTAAAACACAAGCTAATCAGAAGTAAACTTCCTTCACAGACTGAAAAGGAACAGAAGGGCACACTTCCCTGTAATTTATCCAGTTGCAAACTATGCCAAAATATTTCACAGGACCCCAAAGTCATCCACAAAGGAAAGATATTCAACATAAAGGGATCTTTCACTTGCTCATCTTCCAATGTCGTATATATCATTCAGTGTAAAAAATGTAACGAAGGATGCTATATTGGAGAAACAGGCCAGATGCTTAAGACAAGATTCAATTTACATAGACATCACATGAACAATACTGGTGCCAGTAGGGTTCCCACGCCTGTTGGTCAACATTTTACAAGACCAGGACACTGAACCAGTGACTTCACAGTGAGAATCCTGAAAGGTAACTTTAAAACCATACAGGAACATAAGACCTTTGAAGTCAGAATGATTGAATATTTTAACACCCAACAGAAAGGACTTAACAAGGATCTGGGGTTCCTAGCCCATTATAAACCATAAAGCTGTATTTCTCTGTTGATCACCCCACCCCTCAATTATCCACACCCATCCTGTTAGAATATCAATGATATGCTTTGATGTCCCCATGCATACCTCGTACCCACCCCCATCCTCCCACCCTGTCAGACTGTCATAGTAATGCTTGAATGTTTTCACTTATATACACTGTCAGCTAGCACATTTGCTTGTTTCCGATCTGACGAAGAAGGGCAACCTTCGAAAGCTAATCAAGAAATGTATTAAGTTATGTCCAATAAAAAAGGTATCATCTTATTTTCTTTTCCATGTTTTATTTTGTTTGATTTCTATTGATAACCTTAAGAGTGGACTAACACGGCTACCACACTCCTCTAAGTAATAAGAGAAAACTTTGTTTAAACAATTCAAAAATTAAAGATTTATCAGCCAACAAAGTCTCTCCAGTGCTTCTCTTATAATCCTTACAAGCTACCTCTTCTTCCAGGGCTATACTTCCTAGGGGTGTCTCCCAAAGTGTCTCAACAGTAGCACTGCTCTTCAGCATGTGTCCTAGTTCACCACTTGTTCCAACCAGGGCCGAGGTTCTGGGTTTCACCAGGGCCCTGCGCTCCTCCAAGCACAAAGTTATATCCAAGCCTGGGGAGATGCCGACTCTAAGATTGGGCTGACTCACAGTGGTCATCCTATAGAGGCATTTCATCCACCCCAACAGCTGATTCTTGGTTTAAAGAAGGCTGCAAAGCTCTTTTCCTTTTCTTCCCCATCCTGGGTTAGTAAGAAAAAGGAAAGCAACAAAATGCTTTGAGGCACACAGTGTCTACTTTGCTGCTGCCATCTTGTTATTCCCTAGTTCTCTTGACTGTTTATGTCTTCACACTCTTTGACTTACTATTTGGTTGAGTATAATCAGTTATATTTTTGCTAAATTAATTTTTTTCCTTTCCGGTGTTATTGGACATTACTATCATTTTTATTTTGCTATTTCTTTTTCTACTTATGTAATGTCTTATTCCCCAAAAAGGAGACACAAAGAGGTTTATATCATTAACACAAAAAACCTATCAATACAATACATGGAGGGCAAATACAGCTGAATCCTACTTTTATATTAGAGAACACAATATGAAAAAATATTATTTAATTTATAGGATTTTTAAAAAAGGCCTTTAGGTTCCACTACAAAATCAAAAATTGGTATGGTGACAAACCACATACTTTCAAAAAAATGCCCCACTGTCCAAAAATCAAAACAGTATATATAGCTGTCAATAAGTAAAACTAGGAAGAAAAAACACTCAAAGAGCTCCAAGACATCCAACTTATAGAACTAAACTAATCAAATCAAGATCTACTCTTCGTCATCGGCAAAAAACCTTCCTTATGATCCAAGCATAACAGTGTTCATTATCAGTACAAGCCAATCTAAAACATTTCTCAAAAAGGCACAATTAACTTCAACCCTGAGGCAGCAATAAAGTATGTGCCTATGCAAAATGCTGGCCATTGTTGGTCCTGGGTAATTGAGAAATTGGCTGGTACGCTTTCCAAGTTAAGTGTGCCTTTTTGATAAATATTTTGGATTGGCTCGTTGCTGATAATGAACACTGTTACAGTATGTTTAAATCATAAGGAACAGTAGATCATGATTTGATCAGTTTAGCTCTTTAAGTTGGATGTCTTGGAGCACTTTGAGGCTTTTTCCTTCCTATTTTTACTTATTAACAACAGCTATATATACTATTTTGATTTTTGGACAATGGGGCATCTTTCAGTAGGTTCACCATCAATAAGTTTAATTTTATAGGAGGAAAAATCTTACAAATAAAAAACAGTGTTCTGTTTTCCTATATAGCCTTTTGTGAGCCAAGGACTTACAAATAAAAAACAGTGTTCTATTTCCCTATATAGGCTTTTGTGAGCCAAGGCTTCAAAAATATGTATCTACTTTTTTCTTTTCTGTAGCTAGCTGCTATGGAAACTGTTAACACCTTTGCGAGAATTAAACAGTTGTCACACGCATACACACTAGTTCCCAGTGGATATTTTCCCTTCAGGGACAATAAGAACTCAGAATTTGCATACAAGGAGAGTGTATTAGATCATGGGGAAAGAGATTTCCCAGTCTTCATAGCACCATTTGTTTTAACTAGCCTAAGGCTCAGGAGAAGAAAGGGAAACCCTAGAATTTTTCATAGAATTTTATAGCTTGTCATCATAAACTTCAAGAGAATTGAATAACCATTTTTTTTGGAGAAACAAGTGACAAAAGCTTTCCAGAGATGTCCTGCTGTGAATATGAAAATTGTTCCTTTTAAGTCTGCTTTAATAGCCTCTTTATATCCTGTGGATCTTGGCAGCTTTTAATAGCTGTCACTGAGAATATAAGCGTTTGGAGAGTCTTAATGTATGGAACAAAATTCATTTTGCTTTGTTTCTTTTTGTTTTCTTTTTTTACTTGTTTACAATGTGAAGCACTCACAATCAATGTGGTGTGTAATAAGCGGTTCTAATAAGAGACATTCTAAGTCAGACCAAAGGTCCGTGCAGCGCAACATCCTGTTTCCAACATTGGTCAATCTAGCTCACAAGTACCTGACAGGATCCCAAAAAGTAGCAAGATTCTATGCTAGTTACCCCCAGGGATAAGCAGTGGCTTTCTCCATATCTACCTTAACAAAAAATTATGTCCTTTCCTCTAGGAACTTGTCCAAATATATTTTTTTAAACCCAGTTATGCCAACAGCCTTTATTTATTGGATTTTGCTTACACCTTTTTCGGTAGTAACTTGAGGTGAGTTACATTCACGTATATTGGGCATTTTTCAGTTGAGCTCACAATCTAAGTTTGTACCTAAAGCAATGGAGAGTTAAATGACTTGCCCATGATCACAAGAAGCAGCAGAAGGATTTGGACTTAGCACCTCTGGATGTCAAGACTGGTGGTCTAACCAGTAGACCACTCCTCCAGTCCTTTTGTGGACACTCCTTTTAGCACATGATTCAGCATTGGGTTCCAGAGCTTAACTCTGAGTTGAGTGAAAACATGCTTTCTATGATTTGTTAAAAATTAAGTTTATTGCATATTTCTTATGCTTCTGTTATGCCAGAGGAAACAAAGTAGTTTACTACTTAGTAACTTCATAGCGAATTGGCTAAAAACTACCCATCCACAATTTCAAATGAAACACTAGCCTGACGTTCTCCTTGTTCTTAGGGTCTTTTTTTGTTGTTTTTGTTTGAGGAATGTTTTCACTAACGCCTGTTTTAGGGAATCTGGGTTAATGTCATCATTCAGAGAAGTACTAATTGCTACTTAGTGAAATCACAAGATATTAGGTCCAACAGATTTAACCAATAAAGAGAAACTGAAATCCCAACTACAACTAGTTGGTATTTCAGGCTCTATGGTGAGTTGGCTCCAGTCTTATTTGCATGACAGAACTTACCAAGTACTTTGGAATTCAGAAATTTCAAGACCATTTTTGCCTTCCTATTGGGGTACAGCAATGATCCCTTTTGACACCCGCTCTATTTAACATATTTATGGCTCCCTTGGCAACCCTGATTCAATCTCTGGCATTGATCCTATGTATATATGTAGACAATATTCAGATACTGGTTCTATTTGACTCCTGGGATGTAGGTTCCTTGGACAAATTGAATTCTTGCTTTGCACAAACTCATCAGTGGCATCTTGAATATAAGCTGCAACATAATATCCAGAAGACAAAGGCCCTGTTCGTTACTAGAGGCGGGCGATCAGTAGACTATTCATCGCTGTTGCTTTGTGGGATTCAGGTTCCAGTTAGTAGTGAGATTAAGCTTCTGGGGGAATTTCTAGATTCCAGACTGACTTTCCATCTGAATGTTTCAGCAGTGGTACATAAGTGTTTCTACCATCTCAGGCACATCCTTTCTGTGCAGCATTATTTACTAAAGGGGCATTACAGATTTTAATACATGCATTAGTTTACTTGCATCTAGATTACTGTAATTCCTTATTTTCAGGAGTGAGTAGTCTCCAGCTGATTCAGAACATGGCAGTAAAGCTCTTATTTGGAGTGTGTAAATATGACCATATGACTCCTTTACTAAAGGAGGAACACTGGTTACTGGTAAGATTTTGCATTAATTTTAAGATTTTGATGCTGCTGTTTAAAATCCATCATTTGGGTCTTCCTTTGTTTTTGATCTGTCATTAGACACCTTATATTCCTGCTTGAGATCTCAGGTCGGTAGACCAGGTCCAACTGGCTGTACTCTCTTTTCGACAGATCTCCTTGGTCTCACAAAGGAATGCAATGTTTAGTGTAACTAGGCTGTGGAACAAATTGTCAGCCTTTTTAAGGCTAGAAACTGTTTAAAATGCATTTTTTTTTCAGAGGCCTTTCCTGAGTTTCTGAGGTGAGTCTCCTTCTTTCCTGCTCCCCCCCTTTTGTTCAGCTATTAGAGTTGGGTCATTATGTACAGGGGTCTGTGGCTGTGGCATCTCAGCAGGTTATGGCTATGACTTTGTTTATGTTTTTGTTTTTGTTTTTTTGCTTCTTTTGTTATTTTTTTGTTTTAAATGCTGTGTTATTCTGTCCCTTTACCCTTTTCTTTCATATGATTGGTGTTCATTTTCTGATTATTTTGGTTATACTGCTCGTGAGAAGAACTATGCTGTCATTGAGAAGGAGACCCTAGCTGTCAAGTGAGCACTTGGAGTTATGTGTTCAGTTTTGAAGGTAATATCTTGCCAAAGGCATAAAAAGACTGAAAGCATTTCAGAAAAAAAGTATACTCTGGAGGAGAAGAAGTATAGGGGAGATATGATACAGACATTTAAATACTTCAAATGTATAAATGAACAAAGAAAACATTCCAAAAAGGAGAGACTATCAGAGCTAGAGTCCATCGCCTAAGTCATTAGGGTTTATTTATTTATTTTATTACATTTGTACCCCACGCTTTCCCACTCATAGCAGGTTCAATGCGGCTTACATATTATATACAGGTACTTATTTGTACCTGGGGCAATGGAAGGTTAAGTGTCTTGCTCAGAGTCACAAGGAGCTGCCTGTGCCTGCAGTGGGAATCAAACGCAGTTCCCCAAGACCAAAGTCCACCACTCTAACCACTCCTCCACTTAGAGATTATAGTAGTTAAAAACGTTTTTGAGAGGTTTTTGTGCCTATGATTACTTGTTCACTGTGGGCTCAGAGTGATTTCATTATTAGACTGCTTTACAGACTTTCACAGTCTTTGTTAACTGATCCAGTTTCAGTAACCGAGTTGAGCCACAGTTGTATGAGGTTTTTCCTCTCATTTCAGCAATAACACAAGCAGTGGTTGTCTTTGTGTTTATTTGATTCACTGATGAATAAAAACATTCAGTTCTGGCCACTATCTGGCTACCAGAGCTGAAAACCAGGGTGGCTGCAGCTGGTTAGGAGGAAGTCTGAGGCTTAACACATGGGTACCTCCATTTAGAGAAATCTATTGAAAGTATTCCAATATTGATTTAGGGTGCAGGTCTTAGAGAATGTTTCCACTAAAATATATGTAAATATAGGATGTGGAAATATATAATCTTTAGATTCTGTCACTCACATTAATTTCCACTGATTAAAGAATTATAGATATACAACCATAGCACCATTCTGCGATTAAGAAGGAAAAAAGGCCTCACAGAGATCCTAGATTATAGTCATCTATCGGAGCTAAAACGGATGTATGCTGACCCTCTGTTCATCATTGGCCAAAAAACTTCAAAAGTGTGTGGTGTTTTAATGTCCTTCACACAATTGTCTAGATATAAATTGTTACAAATTTCTGACTCACTGTCGTGCTTCAACAAGTTACTCAACACGGTGATGTGGTAAACATGTGTAGTTCAAAAGAACACATCTTTTAAACTGCTTGCACTAGGCAATTCAATGATTCCAACTCGTTCCTTCTCTCCCCTCGCCCCAAGCCAACGGTGGCCAGCGTTTCGTCTCGCTGTGTCAGGGTCTTGGTGGCGGGACTGCTTCTGTGGGTATGAAGAGAAGAACTTGTAAACTTACAGTCTCGATATCATATGTGCTCAAAAGACGTCTCAAAACCAGCCTTACTGGAACCGGGTTTTCACTCTATGTTAATTGTGCCTGTGCCTAGCATTGAATACATCACAAAATGGCTGACATTTTATAGATTAAGTGACGTCAGATGCTGAAAGTAGTTGTTACTAGTCAATTAAAGGGAAATAACAGCTTTAAACTTGCTGGAACGGATCTCAAAAACATTCTAAAAAAAAGTGGCACCACTCAATACGCAAGTTAAGGCCACTAGGATCAACCACATGTAATCGAAATATCCACTTCTGTTCCTGCTGTAACAGGATCTGTCACAAATCTCCTCCTGTAGATGAACAATGTAGTGCTTGCAAAACGATGCACTTCAAATCTTCAAAGCTATGACTCTTCAGCTTACAGTGTGCTACGAGTGGTGATCCAGTCTTCTCTATATGAATTGCACTTTTATGTTCTGTGAGTCGAATAGTTAATTTTCTAGAAGCCTGCCCGACATATATTTTATTACATGGGCATCTCAAACAGTATATGACATGGTCCGAGGTACATGTGGTGATAGTCTTAAGTTTGTATCTTCTTTTATCCACTGGATTAATAAATTATGTCGTCTCTTCCATCATATAACAGAAACTACAGTTGCCACATTTGAAGTGACCAACAGCACTTTGCAACTGTCTTATTGCATCATCTCTCAAAATTGCTGGGCTTAAATGCTCTTTAAGGTTTTTACCCCGGCTGTACGCAAACCGAACACGGGAGTCTTTAAAAATCGGAATGGTCTGAATCAATGTCCAATGCTGTTTTATGAATTTTACTATTTGAGGCGTACTGGGATTATATTGCGTGACATATGTTAATGTATTGTCTTCATCACTTGTTGGAGTTGTTTTTGGTGACAATAAAGTTTCTCTATGATTCCATCTACCACATTGGTATGCTGCATGTACAACCTGTTCAGGGTAACCACGTTTCAGTAATTTAGTGGTTAAATCTTTAGAATGCACATATTAGATCATTTATAGTGCATATATTGCACAGTGTCGGGCATATGCCCACCAACAGAGATATGACAGAGATATGAATCTGCTTGAGGCAATTTAGCCCAAGTTTTTTGCAGTTGCCCCTTTATCCAAATGTTTTGGACATCATTAATATAATATTTAAATAGATTATTAGCCCCAACTATATGCTTCACCACAGAGGGAATGCTCTTTGATGTCTATGGAATGTTAGGGGTTAAATGGAATAGTGCTAGATTATTAGTATGGAAAGCATAGTTGGTGGGGAAGAAATGCATACTACAGCATTAGTCTAAGACCCTCCATTATTTTGGCATTGGAGAAATATGTTTCATTTCTTGATGACATGGGAATTACAAATGGCCAAATTAACACTGAAGAGAAAGGAAAAGTTTTTGCTGATATGCGACCCATATATCAATGATTTATCCCATAGAGCTCGAAGCAACATGCTTAATGGTTTGAATATATGAAATTGCTTGAACAGTCTCCCACGCAGCAAGTTCTAGAAAACATAATTAGACAGAGAGCTGGGTCTTACTTTACCAATTTGTAGTCTGCTCCAGCTGAAACACCTCAGACCTAGTTTCTGTTCAGGGTGAGAATGAACAAATGAAACTCACCATGTATGGGTGGGCTAACTCCTGTTTACTAAGGTACATTAGTGTTTTTAGCTCGCCTACACTTAGCGTGCGCGCTAACCGTGTAGTCACCAAAAGGGATATTGTAGGCACATATATGGTTAACGCGCATTAAAAATGTTAATGCACCTATAACACTTCTTAGTAAACAGGGCCCTTAGGGGTCCTTTTACTAAGGTGCGCTGAAAAATGGCCTGCGGTAGTGTAGGCTTGTGTTTTGTGCGCATGCAGATCCATTTTTCAGCGTGCCTGCAAAAAATGACTTTTTTTAAATTTTTGCCGAAAATGGACGGGCAACAAAATCAAAATTGGCGCGTGTCCATTTTGGGTCTGAGACCTTACCGCTAGCCATTGACCTAGCAGTAAAGTCTCATGCGGTAACTGGGCAGTAAATAACCTACGCTTGTCAAATGCCACTTGGCGCACATCCAATACACGTGTCCAAAAATAAAAATTATTTTTCAGATGCGCATATCGGATGTGCGCCAAAAATGAAATTCCCACAAGAGCCACGCGGCAGTCAGGCGGTAACTCCATTTTGGCACACGTTAGGTGTGCGTAGATGCTTACACAGCTTAGTAAAAGGGCCCCTTAGTTTGTTATCTGCAATGAGCTGAATAGGTACTCTGCAGGCTATAAGAATTAAGTACGATAAGATAAGATAAAAGAATGATCTAGCACCAGATCATTCATAAATCTTATTCCTCTCAAAAATAATCAATTTTTACTTTTCAAATAAATCATTCAGGCTCCTCACACACTCTCCTAACTGCAGCAATTCTTCACTCCTTCAATATCAACCATCACTCTCCCACTAGTTATTGGTGACAAGGTTCCCTGGAAGAGGAAGGCAGCCAATTAGATGCTTGCTTACATCTGCTCTAAGGGACAGCCACATTTTACAACACCAAATATAATTAAGATTAATATTTATAAATGTCATATTTAGTTCTAAGGTCAAACACAGGTTAGCTGCACTTAGGGTCCCTTTTACAAAGGTGCGGTAAGGCTACAGTGTGAGTAGCATGTGCCTAATCGGCTCTACCGCCAGTGTAGCACAGGAACCTGGCGGTAGTTCTGAAGTTAGAGTGTGCAGTTTCCCATGATAGAAAATAATTTTGATTTTCTACCGCAGAGTTAGCGCATGAGCCCTTAACGCAGGGGCGTAGCCAGACAGCCAATTTTGGGTGGGCCTGATCCCAAAATGGATGGGCACAGAATTCAGCCCATCCTGCCCCCTCCCACACACACACACCGTGTTCGCCACATTCTGCCTCTCTCCCTACCCTCAAACACAAAATATGAGCTGGTGGAGATCCCTAAACTGCACCAGCTAATGATTTCCTCCTCCTCAGGTAGCCGGTACTCTTCCAAACAGCAGCTGGCAGCACTTGACTTGAGCTGACGCCACTGACAGTAGTCTGAACATGCTCAGTGCTTCCGCCTGGTGAAAACTGAGCATGTGCAGAGGGGACGGTGTGTGGTGCCAGCTCCCATTTGGAAAGGCATTGGCTGCCTGAGGAGGAGGAATCTTTAGCTGGTGGGGTTTGGGGATTCCCACCAGCCACAGCATGAGAGCCACAATTTTGGGTGGGCCAGCATACAAATTGGGTGGGCCACAGCCCACCCAGGCCCACCTGTAGCTACGCCACTGCCTAACGCCTTCTAAGTAGATGGTGTTAAGGGCTCAGGTAGTAAGTAGCCACATGCTAATCTTAATATTAGACCACAGCCATTTACTGCCCTATTTTTAAAAAAGGCCTTTTCCCCTCCATGGTAAAATGTGGCCTGCACGCACCAATTTTAAGAGCCCAAACTAGCGCAGGCCACGTTTTACCTCTTAATCTTTGCTTTTGTTTTAAAAATGTCCTGTTTTGAGCTTTTTAAAAATGCTATATTTGACTCTATGGTGCTCATTTTCAAAAGAGAAAAAATGTCTCAAAAGCAGCACAAAGTGGCAGGTGAACATTTTTCTTACAAAAATGCCTAAGTTATGATTTTCAAAATTCAGGACTGGGACATTTAACACTACAATTCATCTAAATTGCAAGGAGGTGCATTGGAGACATTTGATCTTATGGTGTGTGCAGAGTGCACATTCCCACTGTGATTAACCCATAGAGGACCTGTGCAAGTGAGCCTAATAGGATACGGATATTGTTGCCCTTTGGTCTACCTGTTGGGTCCAGTACAAGTATAAGATATGGTCATTTGAGCAGTTACTTCCAGGGAAATGTGAATCAGACATGACAGAGGGTCACACCAGCCCTGGATCCAGCATGTGGTGCTACTGTGAGAATACTTGTAAGCCCTGCAGGTGACACATGCATCTGATAGGGCATTGTAACAGCACTCGTTATACCTCCCTCCCTTATGCTCTTCATAGTGGGCAAGAAACCTGAGTAGTAACCTCAAAACCTTGATATCAGTGAGGGCAACTAAGGGCACTGAAAGGAGAACTCAGGACACTCATATTAGCAAAAAACTGTTTTATATAAAATATATATAGAATATCATTGTAACAATATAGAGAATAAAAATATAAAAACTAAAGTAACCAATAGAACATAATAAATATAAACTATGATTAAAATAATAAAAATTAAATTAAAAATATATCAAAAATAAAATTCATTGAAATATATATAAATATTACTATATATACTGTACAAAATGGGTTAGAGGAGGGATGACAGAATATTGTGGCAAAAGCAGGGGAGGAGTGAGGGACCACCTCATGAGCTCCAGAAGCTTCCTAAGGAAGAAAGGCAGACTAAGGATGCAGAAAAGGGTGGGGTCTTTGGATCCCAGCATGCTCAAGGGCAGAAATAATGAGCCCCTGACCATGCTGAAGCCTCTTCACAGCCACCTCCAGCATCCGTAGCCTATGGTTCATGGCCTCCGCATCATAGCTATCTCTTCTAGCACAACTTCAATTCCAGATGCAGGTGCAGGCAAAGGTGGGGCTGTTTCCAGTCCTGCTTGTGCTGCCACAGGTACCAGCTCCTTTTCCTCAGATCCTCCATCTGTATGACAACTAGTGGGAAGGGAGGAGAGGGAGAGGGAGGTTGAGTGACAGGTACATGCAGTAGCGTACCAAGGGGGGGGCGTGTGGGCAGTTCACCCCGGGTGCACGCCTCGGGGGGAGGGGTGCCACACGCCGGTCAGCGTCATTCGTTTCCATGCTCCCTCTGCCCCGGAACAGGAAATAACCTGTTCTGGGGCAGAGGGAGCATGGAAACGAACGACGCTGACCGGCGCGCGGCACCCCCCCCCCCCCCCAGCGATGTGCACCCAGGGGGGTTCTTTCGCTGGGGTGGGGGTTGTCCTTTCGCTGGGGAGGGGGTCGCGCTGCACCGGGGGGGGCACTGCACCTGGGGGACGGGGCGCATTGACGATCCGCCCCGAATGTCAGCCCCTCTAGGAACGCCACTGGGTACATGACAGATGTTTCACAATGCTACCTAGCTATTCATTTTGGGGATTGACATTACTGTGTTGCTTGACTCCAGCTGCCTCTACCTCGATATGCTACAGTGTAAATTGCCATGCAGATGTCTGTGTATTTGCCTCATGATATTGAGGAAGAGGCTGCAGTAGTGGTTTATGTGATCTTATTTCTTGGTCAGGACACATATGGTTAAACCTTTCTGTGCTTGCACTTAACTCCCTAGGGAAGGAGGCTTGCTTATTGTTGGTGACAGTAAGGTTTTGTCAGGCCCTTCTATATTTATTGTAACTCCTCCTCCGGTGCCTTGGGCCTGGGAAGGATAAGCCTGGAAAGCAGGAGGGTATCATAGTCAGAAAAATTCAGCTGTCTTCTGCCTGTTGCCATTATGTATAGTGTCGCCATGCACAAAACATCATGGTGTCATCACGCATTGTGCACTAATGTAAGTACACAAAAATCATCATACAAAAAAGTCTGCACACAAAAACCACACACAAAATCCACACTCAATGCTATTCTATAAATGGCGCACGTGACCCACTGACCACTATTCTATAAATAGCATGTAACTCAACTCGCCATTTATAGAATACCATTCATTGCTGAAATGTTTTAGTGCCGATTTTCGAGTGCCATATGCCGAATTTTGACCTTAATGCATGGTTAATGCCTGGAATCAGGCTACCACGTAACCACATTAACAGGTTTCGCAGTAGTTTGCCTGCTACCACATGTTAAACCTCAAATTTCTGAAATTTTCTAAAATTTTCTTTCAGGGGGCATGGCATATGTGGAGAGTGGGCAAGGAAATGTTAGCCAGCTAGTGCATTACACATACTTCATGCTAACTAATATGGAGTTAAGGCAGGACTACTTACTGCTTCCCACATTAATTCTCAGCAGGCACTATAAGCTAATGGGAACATTAATGCATGCTCTGCAATAAAAACAATACTGGGACTTCCCTTCCTGATTCAGCATTATATTTTAGGCTTGTGCTAAAATGTATTACGCCTAGAACTTAATGCAATTTAGCAATAAGGCTCTTAATTATTTTAAAGCATGATCAGAAATATGTGCTAATGAATACACATCTCTGATCTCAATCTAACTAGAATCTTCTTGTATTGATTTGAATTCTGATTGAATGGGTTTTTATCTTCTGTCTAATAACTGGAGTTCCTTTCCTGAAGTCACTTAAAGGGGAAGTTATTAACATGGACTACTGCTGTGCTATTTTTCCACAAATCAGATTAATTTAGTATGGGATCCCATTTTATGCAATGAAACCCTGTTCTAAAATAGCCCAGTTTGTTTTAAAATAGCACAACTTAACAGTAGTCCACATCGATAACATCCTCCCTTACAGAGGAAGTTATCAATGTATGCTACTGTTAAGATGGTTTATTTTACTATTAAAATATGCCAATGGTATCAATTTAAACAATATACTTTTCTTGCACAATTGCAGGAACCAAGTCTGATTTCTAAGGCACTATTTCTCAAAAATAAGATTCATTAAAAAATAGGGAGAAAAAGACCTCATAACAACCCAAACTCACACACCTTGCTGATTCAAATTCCAGCACTCAATAAGTATGGTTGGTCCATCTGTAATCATGGTTCCAAAAACTCCCTCAGAAAATAAACATTTAGCGGATCTAAAACAATTTTCAATTTTGTTTTATACTATTTGCATCCACTAAATCGAGCAAAAAAAGTATATAACTTAGCTTGATTTGCAATGCACAGCTGATTATCCATATGGCTGAGGTCTCGGCGGGGACCCGTTTCGCGGCAGCTTACTCTGGAGACTCAGCCAAGAAATGTCCAGTGCTGTGCATTCATGTTCTGGCTTACATGCCGCAAAACGGGGCCCCATCGGGACCTCAGCCACGTGCGCCCAAAGTTTTTTTTTTTCTGGCACGCGTCAGCTATGCACATCAAGTAGCATTTGGCACACGTAGGTCATTACCGCCCGAGACTTTACCACTAGGTCAATGGCTGGTGGTAAGGTCTCAGACCCAAAATGGACACACGGCAATTTTCATTTTGCCGCATGTCCATTTTCAGTAAAAATAAAAAAGGCACTTTTTGCAGGTGCACTGAAAAATGATTCTGCGTGTGCCCAAAACACGCATCTACACTATCGCAGGCCATTTTTCAATGCACCTTAGTAAAAGGACCCCTAGGTCTCATTGCATAAAATTGGACCTGTGCTAAAACAGCATGCATTAGTTGTAAAATAACCCATTTTACCAGTAGCGCACATTGATAACTTCTTCCCTCAGTCTGTAAATCACTTAAATCTGTACAAATCCACATGTTTTGTCAAAGTTCAGCAGGCTTTAAACCTAAGCAAAGCCAGCTGATTATCTGAGTGAGTATGAGTCAGGTATTTACAGAATCAAACCTAGATTTCAAACCTAACCACGTGAGACCTATTCATCTCAAGAATGTCTGAGACTTGACATTTTTTCCCCCTGAGAATTGGATTATTGTCCAGTAAAATAGGGAAGTGTTTCATCTTCTTCGGGTAGGATAATGTATCACTTCACAAATATTTGCTTTAGGGTAAGCAGCACTCTTTAGTCCACACAGAAACTAAGGCAGTTGTAATTTTTCTTATATGGAATGAGACTTGCAGAACATTACATAATAGTCATGAGCTACTTGGTAGATAGTTTGGTGTTCCTGCATAAAAGATTTGATAAACAATTGCTATCCAAGCTAGGCTACCCACTATGTCAGCTATAATAATCAGGACATGAGGTCCATTGTATTAAAGTCATCCTGCCAGTCAGATATAATTGAAAGTGAAAATTATGGTTAAACCAGCAGAAGTAATTTTCTTATGTGACAACAGGAAAAACATGACATTCCAATTGTGTGACAAAAAATATTCAGAATGCTTTCTTGATAAAAGATGAAAATGTATGTGTATACAATGCACATACACAAGACAAAAACAAACCAAAAACAAATGGAAAAGCAATGGACAGGAGATCAATTTTGCTGTAACTGAATAATAAATTGTATATTAATAATGAAGATTATATAAATATTTACATTAAACCAATTTTACCACCCAGATTACTAAGCTGCACTAGCGGCTGCCGCTTAGCAATGCCGACACAGCCCATTCAAAATGAATGGGCTGTGTCGGAATTAGCACACCACCAGAGGGAGGGGGGTAGTATTTACATCATGGCTTTCTTGAAGCTATAAAACTTTACAGGCATAGACATTTCACAATAATCTGGGAGGACAGTCTAAGCAAACTGGCAAAAAAAAAATAGGGCTATTGAATTTAGCTAATGCCTTTGTTTTAATTTAGCTCTAAATGAGATACATCAAGATTCAGTAAGTGCATATCTCAATGCGTGTGGAGAGCTTAAACCCTAATTAAGGGCTAATTCTGTAAAGATGACGTTAACATTTATATGTATATTATATGCACAAATGTTTAGAATAATGGTATATATGTACTAGCTCTGATGTTCAAATTTTGTTGAAACATTTTTTCCAGATCTCATTGTGTTCTGGATGTTTGCCCTTCATATTTATATGATTCAGCAAAATCTATGCTTATTGCTTGGTTGTTCTCTATGGCCCCCTTTCACAAAGCCATGCTAACTGCTGTCACATCAAAGTGAATGGGCCATGCCATCATTACCACACCAGCAGCCGCTAGTGTGGCTTTGTAAAAGGGAGGCTATGATATTTAAATTATTTCAACTAAGACTATTCCCAACTCATATAATTGCCCTTAGTCGGTATTTTACAAATTGAGCATATAAAATCTATAGTGTTTATTTATTTCTGACATTTATATCCCACATTATCCCAAACAAGTTTGAGTTCAATGTGGCTTACAATAAACAGTATAGGATACATAACAAAGAATAATGCATAAGAACGTAATTTGTTGTAAGAATCCAATTTTACAATACAATATCATAAACATACTAGGATAGCTATGGATGTTTAACATTTAGAAAATCTATTATGAATGAGAAATTGTACATGAAGCAAAGAGAAAGTTAATGGTAAATAGAGTAATAACCAATTCAGGTAATAATTAATTGTTTGAGATATGGTCGTTCTTTGTGAGGGTTTGTTTCAATAGGAACAATTTGAGGATTTTGCGGAATCTAGTATATTCCTGTATATTTCTTATTTTGGGTGATAAGGAGTTCTACCATTTGGCTCCTAGGTAAGTGAAGTCTGCAACTATTTTACTCTTTCCAAAAATATTAGGACTAGAGGGCACTCAATGAAGCTACTAAATAGTAGTTGCCAGAGAATGTGATAAAAAGCAATTGGCTTAGCAGGGTTTTTAAAAAGGTTTGGATACTTTCCTAAAAGAAAAATCCATAAGCCATTATTAAGAGGAATTTGGGGAAGTCCTTTGCTTATTTCTAAGATAAGTAGCATAAATGTTTTACTGTTCTGGGATCTTGCCAGGTACTTGTGACCAGGATTGACCACTGTTGGAAACATGATACTGGGCTTGATGGACCTTCGTTCTGTCCAGTATGGCAACACTTATGTTCTTACGTGAGCATTTACACCAGCCATTGAGCTAGCATAGGTGCTCACACCTAAAGTTAGGTGTGTAACTGTGGTCTTACACTGGTATTCCATAATGGCAATTACATGTGTAATTGCCATTATACAATTCACACTTATCACACATCATCTTGGTGCCTAACTTTAGGTGACCTGTAGAGAATTACCCCTTTGCTATACAACACATTGGGCTGTAAAAACATAGGGGTCATTATGTAGGAGCAAAGGTGGCCCTACAAGAAGGCACTATTTTATACTGTGAACCTGACTCCCAAGTTACAGACTTAGGTCAAGTCAGCTCTTGCTAAGGCTTGTTGGCTCAGTAGGCCCCAGTCCTATTGAGCAGTGGAAGGAATTAAAACAACACTAAAATGTTTAGCAGCCCTGGTCCCCCTCCTTTCCTGTCTCTCTCTGTACTCCTTCTCCCATAGCTCTGCCTCCCGGCATCCTCCGCCCCGTGCCCCACCCCCCTGAGCTCATCACCGCCGCTCCCCCCCTCTATCGGACCCCCCTCTGCTTTACCGGCCCGCGCAGCGCCTCTCACCTCTGTGTGTAGGTGCTGCACTGGTTGGAACAGCTGATCGGCGATCATTGCTGCCTCCTCCAAAGTCTCTCTGTTCTTCCTGGGCCCGCCCTCCTCTGACGTAGACAGAACTACCATCGGTGAACATGTTGGGCCAGTGGTAGTTCCGGGTTGCCACATGGCAACCCTTTAGTAAAAGGGCCCCCAAGTTAACTGGACACTGGTCTAAATATCAGCCAGTGCCTGATTAACTCCAAGGTCAGAACATTTACCCTGATATTCAATGCCAGGAGTCATGCATATCTATGTTTAGTTCAGCCCACAGCTGGAAGCAGCTTGCAATCCGCTTACCACTGAAGGCTGAATATTGACCTTATAGAAAAATAAATATAGAAATATTATTTGGTAAATGAGCCAATATTTAGGGCACATGTGTTATCATTTTTATCTGCGCTTTCATCTTTGTTCCCAGAGTCTGCTGTGCACAATGGTTTTTTTAATATGGAGATATTTTTCTTTAATTCTCCAGAACACACTTAGGTATTACTCTCATTTGAATTGGCATTGTTTTATAGTTTTCAAGTAGATGGAATATTAAAATGAAGATTGGCAGTCTACAATGCCTAATCCTTTCATCTCAGCACTCCACAATCCCCCCCCCCCCCCATCTAATCTCACCACCTCCGGCACTACAATCCCCATTTCTGAAAACCTGAAAATCATTGGAGTGACACTAGACAGCCACCTCTCCCTCAAAAATCACGCCACATCCACCACAAAGAAAATGTTCACAATGATGTGGATATTGAAACGCGTAAAACCATATCTACCTCAGAAAACATTCCAGAATTGAGTGCAATCCACGGTACTTACCCATGCTGATTACTGCAACAGTATTTTCTTAGGCTACAAAGCCCACACCCTGAAAAAATTTCAGACTGCTCAGAATACGGCAGTGAGACTCATCTTTGGCAAATCACATTTTGAGACTGCAACTCCTCTCCATGCAAGACTTCACTGGCTCCCAATCAAAGAACGTATCAACTTCAAAGCCCAGACTTTAATCCACAAGATAATACATGGAGAATCTCCGGACTATATGATAAATCTGATCGACCTCCCAGCAAGAAACATGTCTGTATCCTCGCGAAAGTACCTCAACCTGCACTACCCAAACTGTAAAGGTCTCAAGTACAAAACTTATTAGAGATCCAATTTCTCCTTCCTGGGCAGCCAACTCTGGAACGCTCTCTCTAGACCTATCCAAGAAATCCATGACCACCTACAATTCAGGAAAGCACTAAAAAACCATTTATTCAAGCAAGCCTACCCAAAAGACCCAGATTAATCTTATGAACCCATCTACCTTACATATACCGAAGAGAAAACGACATTGACCCAGACTCTATCTCCCACCTTACCTTCTTCTCTATCACCTATCTCTACCTACCCATCCATCCTATTACTACCCATCATTACTATGTTATACTTAATTTCCTACTTTACATAACAAAATTCTGTGTTACCTATTACTATGTAAGCCACATTGAGCCTGCTTTTAGTGGGAAAGTGTGGGATACAAATGTAATAAATAAATAAATACAGTGATGTCCCAGGTTCAAAGCTTCCTTTCTGTGCAATATTACCTAGAGAATCACAACTCAGAACAATGTCTGGTCCACTTAGGTCAAGTCAAATTTTACAAGGGGTTGGCCATATAGATTTGCTGATCATTCTATCAATATCTTTTTTAAGGAACACAGGATTTAGAGAGAGAACAAAAACAGATATTAGCATGGAGCAACCAGGGCATTTACCCAAATTCCAAAGACTTCATAGGGCACCATCAATACACAATATAAGCCTCCTACATGTCTTAGAGACTCTGAACCTAGTCTGCAACCTCTGCCCACCATCAAATCCATACAGTACTGTCTACCGTGGTGCCAAATTACCTTTGTGTCAGAAATGGACAGATAGAGAGGGTATAAGAAGCAGAAAGAGAGATATATAGAAAGTGGCTGTTATTGCCCAGAAAATCAAAAGCATCTGAGAAGTGGCGTAAGGAAGAAAATGAGAGGTTCAAAGCAGCCCACCAATCCCCATAGAAATCACATGACCAGAAACACAAATTAAAATAATTGACAGTTTTAACAGAGTTTGATAATATTAATGATGATTAAAGACTGCATTTATAAATATGAATTATGTGGGGAATTTTACAGTATATTGAAATAACTGGATGTAATTTGTATTATGCTGTAAGCTAATTTGTATTGACTTTGGTCAAAAAGAAGAGCTATACATGTAAATGCTGTTTTAAATTCAGTTACATCAAGATGCTTAATGCACAGTTCATAATTGTAGGCAATAACAGCCAAAACAATACAGATAAAGGAGAACAACAACATCAGATAATTATTTGCCAAGATTTGGCCCATTCTCGTTGTACCTCTGGTGGTGGGAAGAGGGGAAATCAATTGGGTAATCATATGCTGAGACTAAACAATCCAGAAAACGTATTCACAATATCAATGTCTCTGGTAACATTCAACCACTTGTATACACAAACCAGGACTCTTAGCCACAAACTTCAAGAAAGTGCTAGCAAAACAGTTCACACCAGTATAATGTGGCAGATCTATAATTTATATGTATAGAGTACCCTCAGATATAAACCACTGTAACTGCAGTCAATAATGCTGCTAAAAAGTGGCATAGCACTTCTTTCATTGGGTAACTCTGACAATTTTTTGGGGAGAGCAACATATGCTCATTTTTTTATGCATCCCAATCACCACAGTGCTATAAAATCACTTGTAACTTTTAAAATAGTATATACTAGGTGAAAACTGTGCACTTATCTTTTGAGTTCTTGCCTCCCAGGCAGAACTACCTTGCCTTGTTAAAACATTTATCAGTTGCCTTTCCCTGGAACTGCCCGACTCCGCGGGGTTTCAATCTCTTTCCTCAGGGACAAGGGTTAAGGCTGCATAGATGTTATCTTCCTCCTTCTTTGTTGCTTCTTTTCTTTGTTCAAGCAATCCACAAAACAAGCCTTGTTTTGTGGATTGCTTGAACAAAGAAAAGAAGCAACAAAGAAGGAGGAAGATAACATCTATGCAGCCTTAACCCTTGTCCCTGAGGAAAGAGATTGAAACCCCGCGGAGTCGGGCAGTTCCAGGGAAAGGCAACTGATAAATGTTTTAACAAGGCAAGGTAGTTCTGCCTGGGAGGCAAGAACTCAAAAGATAAGTGCACAGTTTTCACCTAGTATATACTATTTTAAAAGTTACAAGTGATTTTATAGCACTGTGGTGATTGGGATGCATAAAAAAATGAGCATATGTTGCTCTCCCCAAAAAATTGTCAGAGTTACCCAATGAAAGAAGTGCTATGCCACTTTTTAGCAGCATTATTGACTGCAGTTACAGTGGTTTATATCTGAGGGTACTCTATACATATAAATTATAGATCTGCCACATTATACTGGTGTGAACTGTTTTGCTAGCACTTTCTTGAAGTTGGTGGCTAAGAGTCCTGGTTTGTGTATACAAGAGACTAAACAATGGCATTCTATCTTGCAATGAGTAGATATTGGATAAAAGTATAAATACTATCAAATAAAGTTCAAACACCATAAAAGTCTGATCCTATTAGTGCTTAAGCCACTATATCTGAGTCCTCAGGCAGCACAGCACTATGTACAGTCCATAGATTTACAAATACTTGGTCTGGAGTAGATAGCATACACAAGTATGCAGTCCAAAAAAAGCAATGTATGCATCTTCTGATTTAAAAGGTTTTTATTCCCACTTGCAAGCATACAATGCCCAATGTTGCCATGTTTCGTCTTCCTAGAGGCTATGTCAGGGCTATAACTGTATGGCAAACTATATGAAGTCATAACAAATCTTGAATATAATGAACAAATAAAATAAAAAATAAATATGCACCCAACACTATTGACAAAAATATTAATACACATAAAAGTTATACATAAACACTACTGTATATATAAATATACAACATATTTAACATAACAGGGCTTATCAGACTCATAAAATTAAAATAAAGCTAACTTCACAATCATATACTCACAAGGGTCTTAAAACATAAAAAATATATAGGGGTTCTTTCACAAAGTGGCGGTAAGCCCAATGCAGGCTTATCACGCGCTAAAAGGGAAGTACCGCTGGGCTACCACAGCAGCTTGATGGTAGTTCCTTCCCCCAGCATGTGCCATTTTTGGTGCCGCAAAAATATTTCAATTTTTGTAGTGCTGGTGTGTACCCAGCGGTAATTGAGGAGTGCCACACGTTGCCAGGTTACCGGGGGAGCCCTTACCGCCACCTCACCTCCCCCCTCCTCGGAAATGGTCATGCAGCAAGTGCTTTACTTAATGCATGGCCATTTCTTGAAAAAACCCCCAAAGACCTGCCTTTTAGCCATTGCGGTAAAAGGGGGCCTTGGCGTGCGTCAAAAACGCATACCGACGCCAGCGCAAGGTCCCTTATACTGCAGCTTCGAAAAAAGGACCCCATAAAAAGCTATCACATTGAATTACATTCTAAAACATATAAAAGGGACACATACTTATTAGGGTCCCAGAGTGCACTTGCACCTAATAGTTTGTTCTTAGTCCAATCAAGACAGCAGGAATTGACAGCAAAGCCTAAAGGTAGTACAAGATAACAGCACAACATTAATTTAAAAAAAAGTAGAAAGTCAAAGTAAATTGTAAGCAGGGAAGAGAAGCACAGCAACTTATGGATAGCAGCAAATTTTACAACTCACAGAGAAACTCCTCCTCTATCAGCAGCAAATAGGACACAGCTGTGCCTGCAAGTTGATATATGCTGCCTATCCTGGATCAGAGATCTCTCTTACAGGAAAACAAAATATAATTCAAAAGAGGATCAAAAAGTATAATGGAAAAACTTATCAAACAGATAAAAAGGTAATTTAAAGCAAAAAAATCCTTTAAAAATACAGAAACTGAAGTATTTCAAAATTGTGGTGGCAAAAAATGGATCAATACATTAAAATTAATAATTTTGCAAAACCAATGGTGGATATGCAAAGTACACCTTCTCTCCACCTGGAATTGCTAAAACGTTTGCAGAAATGCTTAAAAATGCTTTTAAGTTCCAAGATGGCGCTGTGACCGGACGCACCTGAGCTTGCTGCCGAAGAGACTCTGGTGTTCTCTGCTGATTTCGCTGCCTTTGAGGTCTCCTAGATGGGGAAACGAAGGGGGAAAGTCAGGGAGCATTCCTCGGCTCCCGGGGCGTCCATAGCGTTGCGACAGACGACCCTGCAGTTTCCTAGTCAGCAGCCGGGACCTCGGGGAACCTCGACCCCTTCTGCCGCTCTCGACGCGTCGGCGTCGATTGAGAGCGCTAACGGGGCTTCCCTGAGCCCCGTAGAGCGCATTGCTCCGCCTCAACCCGGAAGGGAATTACTGACAGCCCAAGCAGGAACGGCGACGCTCAGCCTAACCTCCTCGAGGAAGGGTCTGCGGTGATAGAACATGTTTCCCAGCCTAGAGAAGTACTTTTTCAAGCAGCCATACAGGTACTTCCACTGGACACCGTTTCAAAGCTTTCTCAGGTTGGTGAACAGGCTCAATCCCTTCCTGGAACTTCTGGCGTGGTAAGACCAGCAATTGTGACCTTAGAGTCACTATGGGACATGGTACATGATATTCAAATCTCCATGCAACCTACTTTAAAAAAGAATACTGAAAATATAAGAACTCTTTCTGAAGCTGCGCTACTCCAAGCACAGGTAGCTGCACAACAGGCCACTAAAATGGAAAATTTGAATATTAAATTACAAGAGATGGGAAGTTTAGAGAATGCCTTGGTTAAAGATAATATTTTCCTTCATAAACGAACTGAATACCTTGAAAACCAGATTCGTAGGTTTAACCTTAGGTTCCTAAACTTCCCTAAGTCTCCTCTAATTTCACCTCTTGAAATGGTCAAGAAATATATCGTGGACATTCTTGGAATGGACAAAGACTCATTGCCCCCCATAACAAGGGCCTATTATATCTGGAACCCACAGGGAGACGGTCGAAATCTCCCAAGGGTGGGGGACGAAATGAATTTAACTTCATTCCTTGAGAGCTCACTGGAGATAATTACGCAGAGGTCTACTTTGCTTGTTACCTTTGTGTTGGAGCCTGATCGCAATGCTATACTGAGACTTTCTTTAAGACACTTAGAAAACTTGTTTATGGGTTCAAAGGTTCGTGTTTTTCCTGACCTTTCAAGGCCTACTCAGGTTAGACGCAGGGCTTTTTTAGAACTGCGTCCTAAAGCGTTGGCCTTGGGGTTTAACTTTGTATTACGTTTTCCTTGTATTTGTAATTTGATGCTTGAGGGCAATCAGTTTCAATTTGTAGACCCTAAACAGTTAAAGGAATTTCTTGATGCTAGAGTAGATACGAATCCTATGTGCCCCCCGTAAATAGCAGGCTGATCAGTAACCCCGAGATATGCAAAAGGTGTTTTTTTTTTTTTAATTGCAGTTTGTAATATAATTTCCTGTATCTTGGAACCAATTTCTTTAATTGTGGACGAACAGGCCTTAAATTTTATTCTTAGTTTTGTTGTTTCCTTTTCAATGCCTAATGCATATACATAATTTGTTGTTAAATAATGATTAATACCAATAAAAAAAAAAAAAAAAATGCTTTTAAAAAGATGTAAAAACTATGCATTCCAGGTGATCATCTTGTTTACATTCCAATGATGTCAGTATTGTCATTAGTATGGGAGAAGGGTCTAAAAGCCAACTAGAAGTTTAATAATAAAAAAAACTCTTAAAACCAGCACCAAAATTAAATTAACTTATAAATTAAACTAAAATCAAGTTAATCAAACACAAAAGGAACATAAAGATGCACATTCACAGAGAAAGGTGCATAATTAAGGCCCAAGTGATAAGAAACAGACGTGGGTGCTAGAGGCCAATAGTGCCACAGTGCCCACGTGTGCTCCCACCCAATGATCGAAGCAGGTGAGTACGTGTAACAACATGCTTGCCAGCTCTGAATGCTATGAGCATTCAGGTGCATGCTAAACAGGGCATTATCTATTCCCCCCAGTGCTCATTGGGTAGCACACCAAATATTGGCGCTGCTTCCACAGCAAACCCTATGCCAGCTCAGAGTGTTCCCTTATATAGTAGGATGCACTGGACTAGAGGCATAGCTGGGGGGGGGGGGGGGGGCGCAGGGGGAACATTCGCTCCCCCAAATAGATTTTTTTAATGGCTTCTATCCACCATAGCTTAGGCTTCCCCAGCCCCTCAAGGAGCTGCAAACTTAGCTTCCCTTCCCTATCCTGTCCCTCACTTACTGGTTTGCCCCACTACCTGTCCGGCACCTTGGCTGAGAACAACATGAAGCTGCATGCAGGGTCATCATAGCTCTATGTGTGTCGCTGCTGGTTTCCCTCCTTCTCCTCTGGGAAACATGATATTACATCATGAGAGGGCAGAGGAGGAGGGAAACCAGCAGCGGGCAGTGCACACAGAGCTATGATGACCCAGCATGCGGTTCAGTTTGTTCACAGCCATGACATTGGGCAGGTAGAGGGACAGGACAGGGAAGGGAAGCTAAGCTGCCATTTTTTCTTCCATGCCTCTGTGGACCTGTCAGTAAGTGACCAGGAGGGGGTGGAATGTGAGAGAGCAAGACAGATGGGGGCCAATTAAAGAGGTAAGATGGGTTGGTGGCTGTGCATGAGTTTATAACTAGGGATTGTCTAGGGATTTACTGCCCCAATGGGGTGCACCTGTTGGATATTGGTTGGATATCTTTTCAAGCACAGTTCAGGACCTTTTGCAGGATTGTTATGGTGGCAAAACATCTGTAGCTGTTTTGGTGGGGTGCCAGTGTCAAGCCATTGTGAGTGGGGGGCATCTTAGCAACTTGCATTAAATATTGGGTGAAGGGATGTTTTTAGAGGATTGCACTCATATGTAACACCACCATGAGTTGGGGCATGACTTGGTAATATTGTGGGCCACACTTATTTTCCCTCTATTTTTTCAAGGCAAGGCTCTGCAGCACAATGGGGCATGCTTTTATCAGTTGTAATTGTTATGTTATGTACAAAAATATGGTTTGATAATGATGGGATCCATATGGGGAAGTTAATGGAGTTTGGCATATTATATGAGTTTGCTGTGTATTAAAGTTGTGTCCAATATTCTGCCAATTTGGATTGTAGTTTGTTTACTTAGTGATGGGATGAGATGCTGGGCTATGTTTGGTGATGGTGGTGCAAGTACCAATGTTACTGTACCATCAGCATTATAGCTGGGGGCAGGTAACATCAGCTGAGCCCATAGGAGCCAAGGAGGAGGCGGGGGTTGGGTGATGAGGGGGATGATTGGAGGAAGGGAGGTTGGGTTGCAAGTGTATGAGTGGATTTGATAGTTTGTTACTGGGGTACTGGATGTTGTAGTGCTTTGGGATTTGTGGGGAAAGTGAAAGGAGGATGTATGTCGGGGATTTAGGTGTGAATCAGTTTTAGTGGGAAGGGTGGTGGGAAGGAAGTGGGGTGTGTGTATGGAAATTTTAGTCCCAGCCCTCCCTCCCTCTTGGTGGGCTGTGGTTTGTTTCAGTGGTGTTTATTGGGGTGGGCTGGTTTTGGTTGGGGTGGCGGGAGACTTGTGGCATTGTGGGTGGGGGAAAGCTTAGCAATTTGCATTAAATATTGGGTGAAGGAGTGTTTTCAAAGGATTGTACTCGTGTGCAACACCCACTATGAGTTGAGGTGTGGCTCGACAACACCACGTGACACGCTCATTTTCCCTCTGTTTGCCCAAGGTGAGGCTTTGTGGCACTACAGACCATGCTTTTATCAATTCTAATTGTTATGTTATGTATGATAAATCTGGTTTGATACTGACTTGGGACCATGTGGGGAGGTTAATGGCATTTGGGATGTTATATGAATTTGTTGTGCAATAAAGCTGCAGCCAATGTTCTGCCAATTTGGAGAGTAGTTTGTTTATTTAGTGATGGGATGAGGTGCTGGGTTATGCTTGGTGGCAGTGGTACGAGTGTCAGTGATAGCATATGTGTCATCTTACTGCCTTTTGATGTTAGGATTAATCCAATATAAACAAAATTATCAAATTGTCAGAACTGATTTCATTTTTATCTATTTCCAAACCTGAATTTTCCAGAACATTGAAAAAGGCCAGTACTAGTGATTCAGTGTTTGAATTTGACTGTTGTGCAGACAGGATAGACCAGGCAAGTCTTTATCTGTTGTCATTGTTACTATCATGTTTTAGAGAATGTACACTTGGAAAACTCTTAGAAGATAGTACTTTGATACAGGAACTGTTAAATTTGTCTTAGCATACATATTAATAATTCCATTTGTGATGTCTATGTTCACATTCATAATTAATTATGCTTAGTTCATTCTCTATGTCAAAGTTCTATAGGTTCAGATTCCATCCTTAAAGGTTGACTAATGTCTACCTTTTTTTGTTTTAACCTTCAATATATTCTATTTGATATTAGCAATATCATCACTTCCTTTCTGTCCCATGTGGTTTCAATCAGGAACCTATGACTCTCTTCTTAGTACATGGTTTGACTAGCTCCTCCTCCTTTGAAGCGAACCAGTCACTCTCCTTCTCCCCCTGTCACTCCTTGCTGCTCAAAATCAAAGCAAGCATTTTCATTCTGTACTGGAAGTGCCACTGTCAGTTCTTGAGAACATTCCAATTTCTATTGCCTCACCACTTATTTTAACTTATGATAAGAAAGCAAGCAACCTTCTGGAACAAAAACAAATAAAAATAAAAAACATTCATCTAAATGATTTTGTCAGAAACCTGCTTTAAATTCAGGCCTTTCGTCTACTAGTCCTTCGTGCATTCTTGCAATGCTTTTTTTCCTCTGCCAGTTTAGGATTTCTATACTGTCTCATGTCAAGAATCTTAAATCAACAAACACATTGAATAATTCTCACCAACCCACTTTAACAGGGAATATTTAAGCAACTGGGATTTCTAACAGGAAAACTACATTTTATCCCATGCTTGTTTCCTTCCTGCAATAATTTTCTGATCTTTTCCTAACTATGACATTTGCAGACATCAGTGCTAGCAGCCAACTAAGTAGCTTAAATTAGCTTTGACATCTCCATGCAAGCAGCAGAATGGTGGCATTTTAGGTGAAATGTCAAAGCATTAGATAGTCAGCTGAAGGAAATCTGAGCTGATTGTTTCATCTGGTTAGAAATACTACATGCAAATATTGAAGATTTTATTAGTTCTGGATTGTCTCAACCTCTCTGTTTCTCAATTTTTAAAAAATCTTTCCTGTTCAATAAAAGCTTTAAATAGTGTCAAACAACTTTTTTTGCACTGATTAATCTGTACAGTATAAAGTGTGTGCCACTCTGTCCCTATGTGTTTAGTTTAGTTTATTTGGGGACTTATCATACCACTATACATCTTCGATTAGAAAAAGGAGTAAAAAGTTACAATATATTAAAAATAGAAGAAAACTAGAAAAGTTATATGCAAATGGGAAACAAAGGAGAGAGAAGGGTAGGCTGGTACAATCTTTTGCACTAATATTATGTGCCTCATGCTTTCCCAAAGCAGGGAAAATAAATAGGTTTTAAAGTGGCTTTAAAATGTAAATAGTTGGTTCACCTCATAGCATGTGAGGAAGCGACTTCCATTCCATAGTACCAAAACAGAAAAATAGCCGAGTGTCTCATTGTATTGAGATAGTACATGGAAGGAAGCTAATTAACATATTGAAAATGAACAAGAAAATTGGAGCGATGTGGAATAAAAAGATCCGCCAAATATGAAGGGATATCAGAATAAAGGCTTTATGTATTATGAATAGTATCTTATAATGAATCCTTGAGGAAATGGGGAGTTTAATATGATCAAACGTGCTTGTACCTGTCAATTAACAGGCCACAGAAGCTGTAGAAACTGAAATTTCTGAATAGAGGTGAGTGATGTGGTAGCCATATTAGTCCACTTTTAAGGTAATACATAGAAATAAAACAAAACATAGAAAAGAAAATAAGATGATACCTTCTAACAATACAATTTTGGATTAGCTTTCAAAGGTAACCCTTCTTCTTCAGATCAGAAATGAACAAATGTTGAAAAATGTCAGTATATGTAACTGAAATGCTAAATTATTACAAAACTCTTATTAGTGCACAGCATAAGCCAAATAGGACAGCTGTAAAGGCAAATCATGCAATACATTCGATAAATAAAATCAAAAGAAGAAAACACACCAGAAGTGGACATATACCTACTGGGGATTAAAATCAAACCAAACTGTCCTGTTTGGTTTATGTTGTGCACTAATACGATATGGTGGATTTTGTCAAGAAATCACTCATTCATGTGAATTTGTCTGTACACTTTTTAGCTGTTTTATGCATGTGGTGGACTCACATTTACACATCTTGAACTTTTATTTAAGCATTTTTAATTTTAATATGTTGTAAATTTTTATTCTAATTGTTAAATTATGAGTTGTTTTTATTTGGACTAGCGTTAGTTATGATTTATATGATTTTAATTGTACTGTTTGTTTATATAATAGTTTTTTCCCCTGACGCAGCCTTCGGGCGAAACGTGGCCACGTTGGGTGATTGTTTTAATAAACTAAACATCTCGTCAGACTGCTAGTCTGTCTTTCTACTGCTGTGCCTAGTTGTGGATCATTGCCTCTTATTGTTTTGCTGTGTGACCTAAAGAAAAATAATAAACTAACAGATATCCTAATCCAATGGGAAATATCTATATCTATATATATATCTATATATATCTATCTATCTATATATATATATATATATATATATATATATATATATATATATAGATGTTCCATCCTCATACCTTGTCCAGAAGAAAGGTTTACAAATGTGCTGGATCAATATAACTAAATTTATATGTACACGATACAAGAAAGTTCAACAACCGTTTATAATGCAAAACTTCACTCTTTATTAATTGTCTTTTATAAATCTAACTATATTCTTCCCTTCATATTGTTGTAAAAAACTGGCAAACTCATCCCATAAACATCCACTCTCATTCATACATTTCATACATATCACAATTATAGACAAATAATAACATAACAGGACTTTTCTCTAAGTGTACATCATTACTTTTCTGTTCCACAATATTATGAACACTTTAACAATACAGATCAAACAATCTATATAATATAATCCTTCAATTCTCATTCCCAACTCAGGCTGTCATAGGTATTGGCTATTCGCCATTCCCCAAAAAGGACTTTATAAAAAAGACTTTGATAGCGTAGTTCTCCAGCAAGAAGGATATAGTCTCTAGTCCTTTATACTGACGCAGTGTTGCTTGTCAATAGATGGCCAGCAACAACCCAGCAGAATGAAGTGTCCAACCTCTAGATAGAGTCACTGATAACTTCTTAGTGGTAAGTTCCCACATGGAATAACTGTTCAATCCTTAATCGAGTATTATGTTTGTGCAGCGCTGCGTACGCCTTGTAGCGCTATAGAAATGCTAAATAGTAGTAGTAGTAGTAGTAACCACAATTGGACCCTACATGATCATGTTTTGATATAAAAAAGCGTCTTCAGGGGTCTTGTGTTTTAAATAAAACCACAATGTGTTTATTCTACATTACTGCCTATCCCATAAAATTACACATTAATTCAAACATGAGAAATTTATTACCGGCTATTCAAGATGGTCAGGCACTCGACAACCAGTGATGTGCCAATGAGGACGCCCAGGAGGATGCTCACACATGCGCATATCTAACAGCGAGAACTCAGTGTTTAAATACCACCCTAGATGCTCAGCCAATCAATCTCTTTATTTAACACACATGGTGTGACCAGTGGCGTAGCCAGACCTGACATTTTGGGTGGGCCCAGAGCTAATATGGGTGGGCACTATGTATGCAGGTATGAGTAGTGTTTCATGGGATATTACAAAATAATGCCTTAGAGTGCACTTGATGAAGGATAAGTAAATAACCTGCCCAACAGTTGTCCTGTGTCAACATAAACTGCGTATATACTTAATGGAACACCACCATTTTAAATTTATTTTAAAAATTTCTATCCTGCACTAGCCCACAATTCTAGGCAATTACTAGACAAACAGCACTTAAACTTGACCAGACATAAGTCTACTATAATGGCAAACATCTCAACACACATCACAGTATCCTGCAAAATAATTATAGCAATGGCACATATCCGTCAAACTTTGCTTTAGAACAAATGTAAATGCCTGATTAAACTGTGTTAAAACCACCTTTTCTAAAACTTTAGACAACAATGGCAAATTGGACACTGGCCTAAAAATATTTGGCAGATCTGTCATAGTCCACAGCTAAGGTGTTTCCTCTTACAGTTTTCCCATTGAAAAAAAAGTGAATTCAAATTCTGGTAGGACCTCAGTAATAGTAACATTGCCAAAATCACTTCCCTGCCAGATTATTTGTGAAGTAACATTAAATCTTATGAAGCTTTTTAGAGCCTATGTAGCAAACCTTAACACCACCAATTCTGAACACACAAAAGGCAGCAGTGAATATACACAACAGCAATATATGTCCCATTGTAAAAGCCAGACAAGTCAGATTGATATAGGTCCCCACACAAAGCACATGCCAAAACACAGAACAACTCTCACCAATTACAGAATAAAGGATCAAAAATTAGGAATTGTCCCGTAGCCCAGCATCAGCCCCCGAGATGCCAAGTTACCCAGTTCCAGGCTGGAAATTTTGGGGCTGTCCTGCATTTCTGCCCACTCCATTCTGTTGCATTATGGGACTCGAAGCACTCAATGGGCACTACAAATCCCATACTGTTTTGGGATATAAGTTCAAAACCAGGATTGCCCCAAAATCTCCAGCCTGAAACTGGATAACTTGGCATCCCTGCAGCCCTGCCCTTCCCTACCCTTCATATCCCAGCATCAGTCCTACCCTTGACTACCCCTTTCCCCATCCCTCCTTGTAGCTCGGCATCAGCCCTGTCCTTCCCCTCCCACTCCCCCCATAGCTCAGCATCAGCCCACCTCTATCTACTCTTAGTCTGGTAACAGTCCTGCCCTTTCCTCTCTCTTCCCCCATAGTCTAATATCCCCTTTTCCCTTCCCAATCACCCACCCCCACCCAGAAGCCCAACATAAAAAAAATATATATATATATATATATATATATATATATATATATATATATATATATATTTTTTTTTTTTTTTTTTTTTTTTAACCTGGCCACTGCAGTGCTCACCCCACCCAGAAGCCCACCAACAAGAAATATACAGCTTTTCTTTAAACATTGTGAAGACCACACACACCCAGAAGCCCACCACCATTAAATATAAAACTGTTTTTCTTTTCTTTCTTTTTTTTACCCGAGTCCAGTGCAGAGAAAGTGTCCTGTAGATTTCAGAGAAGTCTACAGCCCCGATCAGTGTGTGCACGTGGTTCAGTGTTGGGGAGAAGGCCCAAGTTGGCTCCTAGCAGTGGCTGAGGTTGGCAATGGGGGGAGTAGACTTCAATCCAATGCAGCTACAGTGGCTACTGACTCACTCCTGGTGCCTGGGGCTGGAGGATAATGAGTGCCCAGATTTCCCCAGCTGCTAAATTCATTGCAGCACCGGCCTCCTCCGGGACTTCCGACTCCCTGACTTTGCAGCAGGTTTGGGTCCGGGCGGGGGCTGACTGAGACCTGAGCAGGGTTGCCAGGTGGAAAATTTTTTTCCAGCCCACTGGAGCCCAAAAAACAGCCCAAAAACCGCCCAAACACAAACCCCGCCCCTGACACCCCCGCCCCCGCGTCATCACCCCCGCCCCCGCCGTCATCAACCCCGCCCCCGCCGTCACCGGCCCCGCCTCCCACGTCACCGGCACCGCCTCCCCGTCATCGGCCCCGCCTCTTACGTCATCGACCCCGCCTCCCCGTCATCGGCCCCGCCTCCCACGTCATCGGCCCGCCTCCCACGTCACTAACCCCGCCCAAAACGTCATTAACCCCACCCAAAAACGTCATTAACCCCGCCCCCCCGCGGCCGAAAAAAAACCGCCCGAAGCACAAAAACCAGCCCAAAAAACCGCAACCCGCCGCGGGCAAAAATTTCCCGCGGCGGGTCGCGGAAAACCGCCCAATTGGGCGGTAAAACCGCCCACCTGGCAACACTGGACCTGAGCTGTGCAGGATCCAGCAAACAAACAGTGAGCTGAACACTAAAAGGAATTGCTGTTTTTTTACCTTTTGCCTGTTAGGAAGGGAAGCAGAGCAGAGGAGGACCAGGTAAGCACAGCAGGGAGCGAACTACACAAAGACCCCGATGCCAGACTCCAGAGCAGAGCAAAGCAGTAGCAAACACGGCAGTGCAGCAGGAGGGCTGCTACTTTGCTTGCTGAAAGTCTGTTGTAGTACTGGTAAATTTAAAAAAAAAAAAAAACACCAGAGCTGCAGGGCTCAGCTCACAAGATTTGTTTCAGTACTTTCTACACACAGCTGACTGAGCTAAGCGATTGGAGCAGCAGCGATGTGATGTGGAGGGCAGCTGGCACCTGATTGGTGATCACTGAAACTGGGCGGGCCTGAGCCAAAAATAGGTGGGCCTGGGCCCACCCAGGCCCACCTGTAGCTACGCCCCTGGGTGTGACCATATTCCAGAGAAATATCAAACGCTGTTCCTTCCTTAATAGCATTAAAGGGACATTACCACCCCTTCCCGACTTGAATTGATCTAAAACTACGAAACACAGTTTTTGTAATGGAGAAAAACACAAGAACAGCATTACTAATGGAAAAGTTGGTACCAAGTGACCATTATGTACTGCATACATGTGAAGAAAGAGAAGATACTAAATACCAACAAGTGACAAGATAATGTGATGGAAACATACAGAAATTGCTTCAGATATATTGTGGCCACCAGTCTGATTAAAAAAAAAATCATTCCTAAGTGCACCTTATTTTGCTTGTCCATAATATACCTTATGAACTCTAGAAGGAAGGTCTCTTTGGTCTAATTCATATGTTGGGATGAGCCCTAGCTTTAAATGTGAGAGTCAAAAATCATCTTCAATATACCCTGTTATAGAATATCCAAAATGTATCCATTTGAAAGCATTACCATTGACCCATTGCCACCCCTTCCTCCCAAACTATGTAACATTAGCCCTGGGGTCTAGTGGGAGTCTGGATAGGAGCGATCCCCACTCGCACCTGCCCTCGCCAGCACTGGTTTTCAAAATGGCACTGGCAACCATGAGTGGCAATCTTGTGGTGATACAATTAGGGTTCATATTAACATATATGTTAGTCATATTACTATATATTGTGATATAATCCATAGTGATACTACTTACCACTAGGATTAACTGGTGCCATTTTGAATACCAGTGCTAGTGAGGGTAGGAGACAGTAGGGATCACTCCTGCCTAGACTTCTACTCAGTGTGTTTTTACTAGCAAAAAAGGTACTCAAATGCTAGGCCACCCTTCAAGGGTGAGGTGATCACTGATGGACCCACCCCACAATAGCCAAGCCCCCTGCAACCAGTCACAGAATCTATGACAAGGCAGAATTGGTGTGTAGAGCCTGAGCTCTTTCATTAAAACTTGGGGTCCATGAATCAATTTTAGCAGACAATGGAAAAGGTGCCAGTACTCAGTACCACCAAGTACACCCTCAAAAAAAGCCCTGTTCCTACTAGACTCTAGGGAGGATGTTAGGTAAGCCTGATTGACTGGCTGACAGTGTGATTTGAGTGGGGAGCTTCTGGATGAGCTTTTTTGCCTTGGAAGACCTTGACGGGGGGCTTGACTTTGGGGGCTTGGTGGGGAAGCCTGGATTTGAAAGGGCTTGACTGGGGTAGAATGATTCTTCAGGACGGGGCTCTCTGACCACATACATTTCTTCAGGTAAGGCCAAGCAGGGCCACTGTTTGGTGGTCCAATGCTGCTGGGACCATAGTATAACACTGCTTGCAAGGTAGCTCACAAGCAGTGTTATGCATTTACCAAGGAAATCAGCAACCTGCATTACTGACATACTGTATGCTGGTAACTCCCATGGTAAAGCAAAGACAACAGACTGTTTGGGCTTTTCAAGCTTGATGATCTTTATATATGTATAAAAGGAAAAAGTTGCCTTAGGAAAATAAAATTGTAACAGCTGTGTCATTCTCCTCAACCTATAAAAGGAAATGAATGTCAAAAAGTATAGTAACAAAAGGAAAACCATACTAAAACAAAGGCAATGATAATACAGGGAAGCAAGTTCTGAATGATAGCAATAAACAAAATGATGATCAATGATGCTCATTCCTAGCAATGACAATGCACGGAAAGATCATATCAAGTCTATGACTATGGGACAGAATGAGACTACAATACCTCATTTCTACCTTTAAAGTGCTAACTTTTCTGGGTTTGAAAATAGATAGCTAAGCTCTTTCTTTGATATATAATTATGCATCGAGCAGAAAACCTGAATAGAAATTGACTGCCTAAGGCTATTACCTCAGGACCGAGCTAACATTTTCTTATTTCTCACTTGAATCATCTTGCAGGCATCTGAAAAAAAAAACTATTTAAGGCCCACAAAGGCATTTCTTTATCTGGACTAACAGACTAACAGCATAACTAGTTCAGCCTCAGTCTCCTGTGGAATTTTGAGAAAGTGTGTAAGATCCAAACTATCAAACAACAAATTACCTTTTCTACCAGCCACTTGCTTCCCAGGTACATATTAATAATGTGGAAGAAAAAAATATAACGACTAGAAACATCACACAGAGAATGAAAATTAATGAGAATCATATTAATTTAACTGTATTTTCCAGATCTCCCATTAAAAAAAATAGGACAGTGTCAGAAATAACAGAGGCTTTGATCAGCAATGCACCCCAGGCATCTGGTTTTCCAAAGTTTCAATATTCATTACAGTGTTCTTCAAAGTTTCTTCAAGAGCCTTCAGCTGCCATTTAAATTCACTTCTGAAAATTTTAAGCTATCGTCCAAATTTCTTTCAGAGTAATAAATTGCCACAACCAAAGTTAGCTTCACACCCATAGTTCCCACCATTGCAGGCATGCTTGATTCTGAGGCTTTCAGAAGGGTATACTTGTATCTTGACCTTTCTCTTTCCCACTGAAGTGAAAGGAAATAAAGACTAGAAAACCTAATGAGGACACCAGGAACTCTAATTAGGTACAGTTGCTCATATTATCTTCTTGCAACACCAACCAGGACTTTCGATTTATTGGATATATGGGGAGAGCAGTGGCGTAGCCAGACCTGAGATTTTGGGTGGGCCCAGAGCTAATATGGGTGGGCACGCACTGTCTATATAAGTATGAGTAGTGTCTCTTGGGATCCTACAAAATAATGCCTAAGAATTCACTTGATGATGGATTTCTAAGTAGTCTGCCCAACAGCTGCCCTGCATCAGTATAACCACATACATACTTAATGGAAAAATTGATATTTTTAAATATAATTACATTATCCCACAATCTCTCCACTGCAAAATGCTATACACAAACTTGTGCAAAAACACACTCATATCTTTAAAACCATAACAGCACTAATTCCAAGGACAGGATGAGCTACAACATTATGCTTGAAAAGGCAGAACTGTAATTACACTAGGCTCTAAAACACCAATACACTACCTCGTGAAAAAAAGCAAAACAAAAAGGGCTGCAAATACTACATGCTAGCAGAATACTGCACCTTGATCACACTTGAAAAACACATGACACAACAGACATGACACAAGGAACTAAAGATCAAAAAATATGAAGGCAAAATACTGAACTGGAAAGTTAACTCAAGAAGTCAGACTCAGCATGCAGCAATACCAGAAAAATTGAAACTTACATGCAAAATATCACAGATGCACATTTCCAAAAGATGACATATTCAAATTAATAAATTCTAAATAAAATACTTTTTTCTACCTTTGTTGTCTGATCTATTCGCTTTGGTCCCAGTGTCTTCTGTTTTACGCAGTGTCTTCTTTCCATTTGATATTTTTTCACTCACCATGTCCACCATACTCCTGTGTCCTTATGCGTCCTGTCTACCATCTGTAGCCCTGCCCCTATCCTTCCTCGAGTTTCAGTATCTGCCCTCAACGTGTTCCAACCCAGCCCTTAAACTCAGCAGTTTTCCCTCCATCCATATCCAGCATTTCTCCTCACTCCCCTCCATCCATGTGCATCTACTTCCACTGTCTTCCCTTCCCTCCATCCATGTCCAGCATTTCTCCTCTCTCCCTTCCCCTCCATCCATGTGCATCTCCTTCCTTTGTCTTTCCTTACCTCCATCCTTGTCCAACATTTCTCCTCTCTTCCCTGCCCTCCACTCCATCCATGTCCAGCATTTCTCCTCTCTTCCATCCCCTCTATCCATGTGCACCTCCTTCCTGACTTCTCTCCCCTCCCTCCCTCCATCCATTCATCCAGCAACTCTCCATTCTCCCCTGCCCTCTCCTCCAGCCATCCATCTCCAGCAAATTTCCTCTCTCCCCTTTCCACTCCATCCATTCATGTTCAGCAATTTTCTTCTTTCCCCTGCCCTCCGCTCCATGTCCAGCAACTCTCCATTCTCCCCTGCCCTCTCCTCCAGCCATCCAGCTCCAGCAAATTTCCACTCTCCCCTTTCCGCTCCATCCATTCATGTCCAGCAATTTTCTTCTTTCCCCTGCCCTCCGCTCCATGTCCAGCAACTCTCCATTCTCCCCTGCCCTCTCCTCTCCTCTAGCCATCCATCTCCAGCAAATTTCCTCTCCCCTTTCCCCTCCTTCCATCCCTGTTGTCCAGCAATTCACCTCTCTCCCCTGCCCATCCTGTTTCTGTCCATCCCCTTCCCCCTTCTATTCAGCGTGTCCCCCCTCCCCCTTCACAGCATCTCCAAGCCAACTTCCGTTCCAGTCTACTCCCGAAGTTGCAGCGATGAACGGGCATGCAGCGCTGCGGTAGTAAAAGCAACAAGGAGACTGGTTCGACTCTCCGTCCTTCACTTCCCTCCCTCTGCGTCCCGCCTTCCTCTGACATCATTTCCTTTCGGGCGGGACGCAGAGGGAGGGAAGTGAAGGACGGAGAGTCAAACCAGTCTCCTTGTTGCTTTTACTACCGCAGCGCTGCCTGCCCGTTCGTCGTTGCGACTTCGGGTAAAAGTCGCCGTTCCAGTCGTCGTCGCTTGGGCAGGCCTGAGCCAAGATTGGGTGGGCCTGGGCCCACCCAGGCCCACCCGTAGCTACGCCCCTGGGGGAGAGGGTAGAGATGGGGACAGGATATTTACATTAGAGGGGTGAGGTTTATGAAAGGGAGCAGGGTTTTCTGTTGGTGTAGCCAATTGTCTGCAGGGGTTTCAGGACTGGATTTAGGTATCAGAGTAGTGATGGGGGGTTGGGTTCTATGGTGAGGTGTCAGGGCTTCAATCAAGGGGTTGAGGTTTGAATCAAAGGGATCAGGTCTTGCATCAGGGAGTCAGGTCTGCAATCAGGCTGTGTGTGGGGGGATGGTCAGAGCTATGACTGGGAAGATACAATTGGGGGGAGGGAAGGTGAGTTCACTGCCACATCAGATCTTACTTATTTATATATTCTACACGATATCACATGCAGTGCCTGATAGAGGAGGTGCTCCTATGCTATAGTCTATGTCACTGCATGTAATGCAGTGGCTGTGCTGCTTTATGGGGGTCTTTTACAAAGGCACGGTAGTGTTTTTATCATGCACTAATGATTAACACACGCTAAATGCTAGAGATACCCATAGAAATATATGAGCATCGCTAGCAATTAGCGTATGTTAAAACGCTAGCGTGCCTTTATAAAAGGGACCCTATCTGACTTTCCCTGGATTTACCACACTGGCTTTGCACTTATTTTTGTGTTAAATGTGTGATAACCCCCCAGATTCTATATATGGCACACAGATTTGTGCACCCAAGTTTGGGAGCACTTACTGTATGAGATGCACATGCACCTTCTTTAATTGAGCCATTAACTAGCAATAATTGGAGGCTAACAGTCACTCATTGATGTTAATTGGCACCAATTAGTATTTGCATGCACATCGGGCTGAATGCTATTCTATAATGCTGGGTGCCTAATTTCCATTGCACACAACTTCAAAGGGGGCATGGCCATGGGAGGGGCATGGGCTGGTCAGTGGCATTACAAAAAGTGTTTTGAATAATGGGTCTCTGTGTCCAACTTGGGTGCCGGGATTTACGTTTCAGCAAACTTAAGTCTGGCACTCAGAGTTGGGCACAGAAATGGTGCTAAGCACTATTGTGTTAAGGGTATGGACTTTCTAGAATAGTGCTTAGGGCCAATTTTCTCTGGCGCTCATTTTTGAGCACCATTTATAGAATTTCCCCCTTAACCCCGAGATTCTATATATGGCACCATAATTTCTGTGCGGAAAGCGAAGCATATCTATAATAATATGTGTAGCTTAATTGGTTAACTAGCTAATCAGCGCTGTCAAGTAGATGTTAACATCTGGTCATTTTGGGCATCTTTTTGTACCTTAGTCGTAAGAAAAACAGGTCCGGGTGAAAACGTCCAAGTGCTCGTCAGGGACGTCCTTGTTTTTTTTCAATTATGGGTCAAGGACATCCAAGTGTTAGGCATGCCCACATCCGGCCTTCGCTACGCCTTCGGCATGCCCCCTTGAACTTTGTCTGTCCTTGTGACGGAGTGCAGTTGATGATGTCCTAAATTGAGCTTCGATTATACTGATTTGGATGTCCTTCTCTTTTGAAAATGAGCCCAATAGTTGAAAAGAGAACATGGTCATGGGTGGGACGTGGGCAATTCTAAAGTCTATGTGTGTTGTTATATAATATACCTGCTGTGCACCTAATTTAGGCATCAAGATTTACACCAAGTAAAACATGGCCTAAATGGCTGTGATTACATTTGGTCGCATGGAGAGTCACTCAGCATTATTCTATATACCACGTGGAAATGTAAGCCTATTCTATAAAATGTAGATGTATTTTACAGAATACATCTAAGCATATTTTCTTTTTCCACTTGGAGTTTTGAGGCACCATATATATAGAATCTAGCTCTAAGAATTAGGGGGGTGTACAGACAAAACATTTTGCCCTATATTTGGAAAATTTGGCTTTCCCCTGATATATATATATTAGATTTCACATGTTTGTTTTGATAAAATAAATTTCAACTCATGTTAGAATTTTTCAATAAGTGGAAATTAATTGTTTTTATTAATATATAGGTTAATTCCCATTAAATTAATTTTGTGTTTACAAAAAACATTTAAATTGCCTTAATGACTTGAATGTGTGCTAATGAATGCACATGTCTAGCTGTGACAGCTATTTGTATGATACTGTTAAATGGGCAGCATTATCTGGATGGCAATAAATATTGTCTCTATCCCAGTAACTTTTTAATCTTTCCCCCAGAACACCTCCTGGCTCTACTCCTCCTATATAAATATCCACCCAACACCCACTGCACTACTACAATGGCCCTTATGGTGGGGGCACCTATATGTGGGCACAGTGGGTTTCTGGTGAATTTTGCAGGGCTCACACTTTCCCCCACAAATGTGACAGGTAGAGGGAGATAGAGACCAGAGTCCCCCCACTCCATGGTGCACTGCACTGACCACTACACTACTTGAAGGAGCTGCATACTGCTCTAATAGACCTGGCTCTAACATCTGAGGCTGTCATAGAGGCTGATAAATCATATTTGTATTCACATTTGGGGGGTGGGAGGGGATCAGTGACCACTGGAGGGGTATTGGGGAGTCACCCTGATTCTCTCCAGTGGTCATCTGGTCATTTAGGGCACTCTTTTGTGCCGTATTTGTTATAAAAACAGGTCTAGCTCAAAATGTCTTAGTAAAATATGAGGATACTGAGGATGATTCGGGAATTTTTCATGGTCAAGCTTGACATGTATTTCCTGTAAAGAGACAACATGTGGTTTTAAATGAAGCAATTCCTTGAAAAGCTTTTGTCACTTATGTGGAAAGTTTAAGTCTTTAACATTATAAGTTAAAACCTTCACATCAGCACACATTTAACAAGAATGCATCAGCAATTATATAAGTATCTTGAAGTCCACTGCAGTGCCCCCTAGGGTGCCCCATTTATCTCCTTGGATGTCTGGGAGACCAGTCTACTAAAAATGCTGGCCCCTACTACATCCCAATGACTTGATTGTCAACATTTTTCACTTGGACCTTTTTTTTAATAGACCAAAAAAACAAAATGTCCAAAGCATAAAACCTTTTTAGAAACAGTATTTTCGAAAACAAAAGATACACGTTTTTCTTTTTTCAGATTTTGGACGTTTTTTGCAAAACATCTAAAGTCGGACTTAGATGTCATATCGAAAATGCCCCTCTATGTTACCTAGTCCTTGTATTAGCTGGGTGTGTGTGTGTGTGTGGGGGGGGGGGGTTGGATGGGGGGCTACTGTGTAAAAAATCACAAAATGATTAGAGGGTTATCTTGTAGTTCTATCATTTTATCCAGGCTCATTATTTCTTTGCTCCTGTTTGCTGTGCATGCTTGTATTGTTATTTTGTTTTGTTACATTTGTTTTTGGTGCTTGGATTTCAATAAAGACTTTTTGAAATTATTTTTTAAAAATCAATCTCCTTATTTTCCAACTCCTGCTAATATATTTTATTTATTTGCATCACCTTTTCTCAGACTCTATGCTGTCTATTCAAATGCTTTATTGAATATTGTGTCAACATTACAAGTATCATAATATGCCATATTAAGGTGTTATTTGAATATTTTACTGCTTTAGTTGTTTATTGCTTATGTCCAATGTATTCTTGTTGTACACCGCCTTGAGAGAATTTCAGTAAATGAGCCTGATAAGTAAATAAATACTAATAACTAATTAAATAAATACAAATAAATCAGATTTTTTTTTTATTAGAAGACAAACCGGAGGCTGCTCTGGAGAAGGAATGTTGCATGGGGACAAGTAGACTGAATTACTTACTCGATTGCATAATTGACTGTTAGGGATGCACATTCAATTCATTAGCATGCCTTAAAAATATACTTCCCCCTCCCCCAATATTCAGCCAGTGTCAGGCTGCGTGGTGACTGCCCAACGCTGATGCTCAGAGCAGACATTCAATGTTGGCCCATATCCAGCAACTGGCATTGAATATCCGGTTTCACTTTTGACTCAGGCAACTTAAGTAGTTAAGCTGATATTCAGCGCTAACTGGTATAGGGTCCCATTTGCCAAGCTGCGGCAAAAGGGGGCCTCCACTGGCATCGGCGCATGTTTTTCACATGTGCCGGGTCCCCCTTTTACCACAGCGGGTAAAAGGGAAGTTTCTCTTTCCTGCATAAAATGGCCCTGTGGCCATTTTTTTTTTTTGGGGGGGAAGCCCTTACCGCCACCCATTGAGGTGGCAGTAAGGGCTTCCGTGCTAACCCCCGATTACCACCAGGTATACTCTGGAGCTACAAAAATAAATATATTTTTGTAGTGCCGGATGTGATGTCGCGCTAAGAGTGGGAAGTACTGCAAGCTGCTGTGGTAGCCCAGCAGTACTTCCGATTTAGCTTAGTAGTGGTGAAAGATAGACCTGTTATTTATATGGCCTATTTTAACTGCTAAACATAGTCGGTTTGGCCTTAAATATCTGTTTAACCAGCCAGGAACAGTTCCTGGCCATTTAAATAGTTTTGAATATTGGCCAAATAGTGCACACAAAATAAATTTAGGGTGGAAGTTACGGTGGGCTCCTGTTAAGTCAGGTTATTTCACTACAAATTGGGTTATTTTGGCATAGGGTCTCATTAGCCTATAAGTCAATACATGCAACAAAAATGAGCACATGTTAAAAATATCTGATGTTCATTTCTAGTGTTATATAAACAAAAATCTTTGAAATGAGTAGAATTGATGTCAAAAGTTTGAGCAAAAAGTTGGTTAATGATCTACAAACTACTTCTCCCCCCACCTCCCCCACCCCCGCCCCAGGTAACCCTTACTGTTTGAAAATCCTTCTGAATTGTCTTTGAGGCATGTTTAAGTATAGTAAATTTTTGCACTTACCTCTGGATTCTATATAGCACATCAAAAGATCTACGCTGAAAGCCAGGCAGATTCTATAACAATGCATGTAACTTAATTGACTTAATAAGCTAATTAGCATTGATAACAGCACCTAACAAGCAATAATGAGCACTAATTGGAAATAATTAGAATTTACGTGCACAACTCGCTAAGCATATTTTGTACTGCACTGCACCTAACTTCTAATATGCGTAGACAAAAAGGGATTTGGTTATGGGCAGGGAAATGAGTTTTTTGTGGGTGTTCTGAAATGTACGTGCATAGTTTTAGAATATGGCCCTCTGTGCCTAAATCTACATGCCGGGATTTACACCATGTTTTCATTGGTATATATGGACCTGCATAGTTTTAGGCGCTGGGATATCAACTAAGTGTTTTCTATATACTGCGCCTAAATCTCGGCACTACATATAGAATACGCTTAGGCGAAAATGTTTTCCGCACTGATTTTTTAGGCACCATATATAGAATCCTCCCTTAATGCACACTTAACTGCAAAAAATGAGGTGACGTAAGTGCAAAACCTGTGTGGTATATACAGGGGGTGTGCCCTTCATTTGCTCTGCATTTACCGCACAAGGCAATCACTGACTGCGCAGGCACTACATTATCACATGCAGAGCTAGATGATGTGAACCTGTACTATTAGGCACTGCATGTAACTCAGTTCCTAAGCTGACAGTTTCTCTATGTACCATGGTGAAACAAGAGACCAGGTATACATGTATAAAATATTGAATGTAAAGTATTAATAATGAATGTGGGAGCCCTCACTTCCTAACTGTGGCATCCAGTCCTCAGTGTGTGGCAGCATATTAAATGAATAATACCTAAAAAGAGGCTATAATTAGTGTTCTACCATGCATCAGCAGGCTCCCACGAGATGAGTAATAAGTGCAATCAAAATAATAAATTGCTTTCAAATAAATAAGTGGGCCTGATATTCAAAAGTATTTAACTGGCCAGGAATGGCTCCTAGCCTGTTAAATAGAGTTTTAGCGCCTAGCTGCAGATATTCAGCGGGAGACAACCGATGATTAGCGGCTATATTTTGTGACATAAATAGCAGGCCTATCTTTAACCGCTAACTGCCGGATTCTATACAGCGCACCTAGAGATCTGTGCTGAAATCCAGGCATATTCTATAACAACACACATAACTTAGTTGGCTTAACAAGCTAATCAGAGTTGATAACAGCACTTAACAAGCAATAATGAGCACTAATTGACAATAATTACAATTTACAAACACAACTCGCTAAGCGTACTCTGTAATGAACTGTACCTAAATTCTAATGCATGCAGTTCAAAAGTGGTGTGGCTAAGGTGGGGAAATTGGTGTTTCATTCTAAAATTTATGCACATAGTTATGGAATATGGCCCAGTGTGTGTAAATCTATAAGCGGGCGCTTAGTTTTAGGCGCTGGGATATCAACTAATCATATTCTAGATACTGCACCTAAATCTAGGTGCTACTTATAGAACACACTTAGGCGGAAATGTTTACTGCATGGATTTTTTAGGCACCTTATATAGAATCTGGCCCTAAGCACTTAACCAGTTAGTGCTAAATATCAGCTTAACCGGTTAAGTTGCTGCAGTCAAAAATGAAAGTAGATATTCAATGCCGGTCGCTGGAAATGGCCCAACATTAAATATCCAGGTCTAATGCCAGCTGCAGACAGCAAAAGTGCTGCCTGCCATTGGCTAAATATTGGGGGAAGTGAGTTTTTGTGTTAAAAAGCCTTGCTAAATATATATAAGCATCAACCTCAGTAACTGTATCACCAAATCATCAATTGTGAGTCTCAGATGTGTGTAAGCAAAAGGGCAGTACACTGTTAAGTAATCTCGTAGAAATATCAAAACTTATCAGCCCTGTCTGTCTTAACCCTACCTATTATCCAAGTGGAAAGGTTCAACAGTCTATCAAAATTCTTTTCTATCTGATCCATGTTTATTCTTTCTTTTGGAATGTTATTCTAGTCTTTGTAGATCACAACACTGGTATGTCAAAATGTTGGCACCAGTGTTAACTCACTCATACTAGAAAATGTAATAGAATGTTAGAAGAGAAGATTAAGGGTCTGTTCATGCCTTGTGCCCTTACACCATAAAAAATCCACTGAAATGAGAAATTTATACCAAGCACTGCTGTCCACCCAATGTAATTCTGTCCCCCTTTGTGTCTGCAGATGTGATCTGCAGGTTATCAATGCTTCTGCACTTTGATAATCACATTCTAAATCAAACCCCTACAGGATCAGATTGGATTGAAGGAATGGTTACAAAGCACTAATATTCTACAAAGTGAAAAAAAAAAAAGCTTTCTGGATAGATTTTGCATGTGTTTCAACAGTTTAAGATTTGCACAAAAGCTTGTGCGGTTTCAATAATATGCACTTAAAATAATTAGAAAGTTATTAATTCTAAACCATTTGGATATAATATGAATTGCATATGATTTTCTTTTATAAAAATATAATCACGTAGCTGACTAATGCATTACCTATTTAAATGGCATCTTAGAAAGCTGTATCTTCTTTGCATATCTACTATACATTGGATTACTTTCCATTTTTGTATAAGAGCTACTTTTCTAAAATGTTAAACTGTTACAAACATGCAATTATTCTGACTGCAGGATTTCATATATCACAATATGCAGAAGATAAAAGCATATGAATCCAGTGTCCTGTGGTCCTCTATTTCCTGGAAAATACTATCACCAGTAAAGGAAATTCACAGGAAGAGAAAGCAATAACCCATCTAATAAATAGCTTTAACAATAAGAAAATGCAGAATGAAAAGAGAAAAATAAACATGGATTTATTAATACCATTTCTTACCTTGGTCAACTGTGATATCTTCATGATTGGTATTCTTCCTGAACCTACAGTTGAAAAAAACCTTTCAATGTGTAGAACAGGAACATTTTTTGCTAGTAAGCTTAGTTTTATACTGAATTCACAACTCACAAATTTTCTCTCTATAAATATAAATATTGTTTATTTTATTTATTTATTAGGATTTATTTACCGCCTTTTTGAAGAACAGATCAAACATGAGCAATAGGCAATTACAGCAGTAAAAATATTCAAATAACAATACAAAGTACAACATAGTATACTACTTACAATGTCAACACAATATGTGATAGAACATTTTAATTGATAGTGAAGGGTATAAGCAAAGATGGAACATATAGATAGGTAAGAGAGTAAGAAAGTAAGGTGACTAATTTAAAGAAAGTTGCACATGAGGTCAAAGAGATGGTAAAATATTATCTCAGCTAGGGTAGGAGTGGATAAACATGTCCTGCTGCAGTATGTGCAGCCGGTGTCACTTTGTGTGTGTGTGTGAGTGAGACTGACAGGTTAGTTACTTCTTCCATTGAAGGCCTGGTTGAAGAGCCAAACTTTCTCCTGCTTTCTGGAGTTAGTGTTGTGTTAAGTGTAACCTTTTAGGCAGTGCATTCCAGAGTGTGGGGTTTACTTTGGAGAAGGCTCGCTTGTGGGTATCACATTGTATAATGTCTTTTGGAGAGGCATTTGGGGGCATTTTTACCTGCTTCAGTAAAAAGGGCCCTGGTGCATGGGACAAATGGCCCCCACCACTAGCGCAGGGACCTTTTTCCTGCAGTTTGGTAAAAGGGCCCCTAAATGTATCAGAATTTAAAGCAATTTTTTTTTTTTGCAAGTCCCATGCTAATTTTTTCCCATTAACATGCAGGACTTGCAAACAGTTAAGGCAGGATCATTTACTACCTCCTATATAGAGGTGCTAAGTGCTCCTGCTTTAATTCTGTACTATCCAGTTAGAACACACCAATGTGAACTTAGTGGCTGGATAGTACTTTCATGCCCATCCCCACCCACGTTTTGCAGTAAGCGTTTTTTCCATGTTAAGCACACAATAGGCACTTAGTAGTTTAGTAAAAGGCCCCCTTTGTTAGACTAAGGTCTATTAAATCCAGCATCCTGTCTCTTACAGTGGCCGCTGTCGTGGACAGGATGCTGGGCTCGATGGACCCTTGGTCTTTTCCCAGTGTGGCATTACTTATGTACTTAGTCCAGATCATATGTACCCTGTGAATCCCATAAAATAGACTATTATGATGATGATGATGATGATAATCATAATCATAATTATTGTTACCAGTCCTCTCCCTGAAATCAGCAACTGACCAACTAAATAACAAATTGTTGTAGTCATGACTTGAGTACCTCAGGACAAACTCACGAACCTTGCCTGGCTTGTCTTTAGATCAGGGGAAATAGGATCTGAAACAGTATGATGTTAAAGATGATATTTTTATTTTGTTTTAATAAAATAGGTAACACAATGAATTCAGGTGCCTCGGTGTGTGGCAAACCCATGTGCTGATGCCACCACAGGCCCCTTTTACCACAGCTTGGTAAAAAGTACCACTTAAATCTCTGTTAAGCTTTTCATTCAGAGAATAAGAGAGAATAAGGTCCACAGTAACTATTCAAAAGAAACAGCTTGGGATTGGAGTACAGTTTTCACAAGACCCATAATCAGAGAAGTACTACCATTTATTTCTTACTAGCCGTTAAGCCCGTTAAAACGGGCGAGTATTGGTATGGGGGTTTTCCAAGGCCCCCTCCCCTCGCGGCTGCAAGGCCCCCTGCCCTCCCTCCTTCCCTCCCAGCTCCAAGGCCCCAGTCCCTCCCCCCCAGCTCCAAGGCCCCCTGCCCTCCCTCCCAGTTCCAAGGCCCCATTCCCTCCCAGCTCCAAGGCCCCCCTCTCCCAGCTCCAAGGCCCCCCGCCTGCCCTCCCAGTTCCAAGGCCCCATTCCCTCCCAGCTCCAAGGGCTCCCCTCTGTCCCTCCCTCCCAGCCAGCTCCAAGGCCCCCCTTCTATCCCTCCCTCCCAGCTCCAAGGCCCCCCTCCTTCTGACCTCCCATGTCCAGCATCCTCCCTCCTTCCCTGCCAGCTGTAAGGCCCTCTGTCCCTCCCTCCAGGGCCCACCCCACCCCACCCGAGGTCATCGTCGCCGCCGCCCCCCCCCCCCACCCGCTACCGGGCCCTGAACTAACCTTAAACGCCTCCTTCCTTTCCTTTCACCACCTTCGCGGCAAGCAGCAGCAGGGCAGACCTCTCCTTCCTTCCGTGCTCTGCCCTCGCGGACGTTACATCACGTGAGGACGGGACAAGGAAGGAAGGAGTGGCCTGCTCTGCTGCTGCTTGCCGCAAAGGTGTTGAAAGGAAAGGAAGGAGGCGTTTAAGGTTAGTTAGTTCGGCAGCGACGGCGGGCGGACCTGACTGGGGTGGTGCCGGGCCCCCTCCGGAGGCCCGGGCCCGGGGACTTTTGTTCCCCCTGTCTCCCCCTCTCGGTGGCCCTGCCTTCCTCCCAGCTCCAATGGCCCTCTATCCCTCCCCCTCCCAGCTCCAAGGCCCCCATCCCTCCCAGCTCCAAGGCCCCCCTCCTTCTGATACCTCCCATGTCCAGCATTTCTCCTGCCCTCCCCTCCCTCCCCCCACAAGGTCGCCGCTACCGGTCTCCCCCCCCCCCCGAGTCACTGCTGCCGCCACCCCTCCACCAGGGCTGGGCCCTCTGTTCGCCACTGAACTTACAGCGCAGAAACTGCAGCAGGCAGATCAGCTGAGCTCCCGTCGGCCTTCCTTCTCTGCCTGTGTCCCACCCTCGTGTGACGTAACGTCGGCAAGGGCGGGACATAGGCAGGGAAGGAAGGCCAACGGGAGCTCAGCTAATCTGCCTCTCTGCGGTTTCGGCGCTGTAAGTTCAATAGCGAAGAGAGGGCCTGGGCCGGGTGGAAGGGGGGCGGTGGCGGCGACTTCGG